>NW_024803545.1:0-7628 GCF_019175285.1 Sceloporus undulatus | reverse complement strand
TATTTTGGTAACAGAGCCTGCCCCTTTTCTTAGACTGCCTAAACTGTATTTCTAAAAACCTCAACTGAAATTTTAATTTACTACTATGCTATACATTTCTAGTCTGAAGAAAGTTACATACAGCATGCAACATGAGGAAGGGGCAGAATTCTAATTTGCGGGGCAATGGCCTCAGACTTAGTTACCCTGGCCTAATCCATACCAAGTTCTCATCAGCTGTAGCCAATAATGATATGGCACATTTTATACATAATGTTTTCCAATGAATAAATTTCAAACCCCTTTCCCTTCTTCTTCTTCGGCTTTGAGGGGCCAACTATCAATCAACATCTGCATTAAATGGCTAACCACAATGAATAAATAAAAGTTTTGGTACCAGCTTTTGTCTGATCATTATTAATACATCTCATGTAGGGTCTTGGTCAATAAGACCAATGTGGAGCTTTGAATAATTTAATACATAGATAACAACATCCCTGGAAAAAAAGGAATATAATATAATTGGAATGCCGATTTTCAATTGCAGTATGTTCGGTGGCATCCCTGGCAGATTGAGTGAATTCAATGCTGTTCATTTTAATACACACATTATATTCCTTTTTTCCCAGGGATGTTGTTTTCTATGTATTAAACTATTCACTAGTTAACACACTGCTGTCAAGGACACAGGCTCCTAATTACACTGTAAGTTAAATCCTCTCTGCGTTCACCTATGTATGCTCTTGTTACCCAAAACAGTGGAGGGACCTGGAGTGCCCACCCACAGTGTCAGTGTCTCCTTGGTGTCTTGAGGAAATTGTTAGCTCAAAAGGAGGTCTATGAGAGGTAAGTAATTTAAGGGGATCTTTCTATCTATGTAAACCAGAACTAACTGCAGAGAGGTTTCAATGAATAAATGAGTTTTATTTAGAAACTAGCTGTACCTAGCCACATGTTGCTGTGGCTCAGTCTGGTTAAATGGAAAAGAAAGAAAAGAGAAAGTGCATGTTTCTGAAATATTTAATTTCACAATGCTTGCGGGTATACAATTTTTTTTGTTGTTCCATTGTCTGTGTAGATATAGAGACTGTCTGGTTTGCCATCTCCAGGACATGCAACATATAACTGTCCATGTGAGAAGCAATCTGTGTCTAGATCTAAACCGCAAAATTGTAAAGATTGGCCTTGAGCTTTGTTGATGGTGATTGCAAACGCCAATCAAATTGGGAACTGCAATCCCTTAAATTGAAATGGCATATCCGTTGGAATCATAGGAATGCGAGGAATGAGAACATCTTCACCTTTGAAAGGTCCTGTCAAGATTGTTGCTTCAATGATATTGCTCATTAATTTTTTTACTGCTAGTCGCATGCCATTGCAAAGCTTTGGCTGGTTGATATTGCAAAACATGATAATTGGAATGCCAATTTTCAATTGCAGTATGGCAGATTGAGTGAATTCAAAAATTCTGTTGGATAGCTAACCGCTTCATCTGTTTCCACAACAGTGTCAATGGACTTGTATGGCCCAGTACAAGGTGTTGGTTATTACCTTTAAAGCCCTAAATGGCTTGGGTCCAAGCTATCTCAGGGACCGCCTCCTCCCGTATAATCCTCCCCGCGCTCTCCGGTCCTCTGGGAGGAACTTACTGCAGCCTCTAAAATCTAGGCTTGCGGCGACCTCCCAGAGGGCATTTTCTGCTGTCGCCCCCAAACTCTGGAACGACCTGCCGAATGAGATCCGTCAGTTGACATCATTAGACAGCTTTAAAAAAGCTGTCAAGACGGATCTCTTCCGGCAGGCCTTTCCAGATTAACCATCCCGGCCTGGGCTCCCTGATCCCCTCTTTCCTCTCGTGGCCCCATCTTAGTGATGGTTGAGGATCTCCAGAGGGACACCAGGGTTTTTAGTTTGTTTTAACTATATTTTATGTTTTGATATTGTGTTTTTAATCTGTCATATTTTTTAATACTTTTATAAGGAGGGGAGGGATTATAATGTTTTTAATTTTATATTTTACTCTGTTATAATCACTGTTGTCAACCGCCCGGATTGGTTCGCCACAGGGCGGTATACAAATAAATATTATTATTATATTATTATTATTATGTGACTGCCTCGCTTTGAATGTTAGACTGAATAATATTGTTAAGTTCATGGATGTCTTTATTCTAGGCCTCAAGAATAGCTCATTCACTCAGCCAATCATGATTCTTATAATTGGTTTGAATATTGGGAAATGCTTTTTCAACCAATTCTTCTTTTGACATCACTAAATTGCAGAAGTTATGAGGCAATGAAATTCGTCCTGAGGTCACATCAACCGACATCTTTTCGTTCCCAATTTTCAGCAATTGATGTGAGAATATTTCAGCTGATTGATCATTTTGCAGGTGGACATGCATATTTGTAGTTAATTTTAACATTTTTACGTGTCATCACATGTAAAGTGGAGTATTTCAGCAAGCATTTATTTCGTCCGTTGGTGTCCATCAAGGAATTACAGGTATTGTTTGGCTGAAATCTCCTGAAAGCAATATGAATGGGTTCCCAAATGGTCTGATGTTTCCACGCAAATCTTGCAATGATCAATCAAGAGCCTCGAACGAGTTTTTGTGCGCCATTGTGCATTCATCTCAAATTATAAGTTTACATTTCTGCAATACTTTTCCCATACCGGATGCTTTAGAAATGTTGCACATGGGAGTTTCAATGAATTGCATGTTCAATGGCAATTTCAAAGTGGAATGAGCAGTTCTTCCACCTGGTACCAATGTCGCAGCTATTCTGGATGATGCAAGAGCTAAGGCTTTGTCATAGAATCATAGAATCATAGAATCTTAGAGTTGGAAGAGACCACAAGGGCCATCCAGTCCAACCCCCTGCCATGCAGGAAATCCAAATCAAAGCATCCCCAACAGATGGCCATCTAGCCTCTGCTTAAAGACCTCCAAGGAAGGAGACTCCACTACACTCCGGGGGAGTTTGTTCCACTGTCGAACAGCCCTTACTGTCAGGAAGTTCCTCCTAATGTTCAGGTGGAATCTCTTTTCCTGCAGCTTGCATCCATTGTTCCGGGTCCTGTTCTCTGGAGCAGCAGAAAACAAGCTTGCTCCCTCCTCAATGTGACATCCTTTCAAATATTTAAACAGGGCTATCATATCACCTCTTAACCTTCTCTTCTCCAGGCTAAACATCCCCATCTCCCTGAGTCGTTCCTCATAGGGCAAGGTTTCCAAACCTTTCACCATTTTAGTCGCCCTCCTCTGGACACGCTCCAGTTTCTCAATGTCCTTTTTGAATTGTGGTGCCCAGAACTGGACACAATATTCCAGGTGGGGCCTGACCAGAGCAGAATACAGTGGCACTATTACTTCTCTTGATCTAGACACTATACTTTTATTGATGCAGCCTAGAATTGCATTGGCCTTTTTAGCTGCCGCATCACACTGTTGACTCATGTTCAACTTATGGTCTACTTGGACTCCTAGATCCCTTTCACGTGTAGTCTTGTTCAGCCAGATGTCCCCCATCCTATATCTATGCATTTTGTTTTTCCTCCCTAAGTGCAGTACCTTAGCGTGTGTTGATGTTATGTCCAACAGTTGGCACTTAAAAAAAAACACATATTTTTACCTGTCACAGGTTCACCTTAGGTGTGACATCTATATAATAGTAGGTATATAAAAACATAGTACATATATAAAAACATGTGCGTATTCGAATGGAACATTGTGTCAAAATTTCAAAGCAATCGGTGAAGAACTTTTGAAGATTTAATATTTTGAACAAACTAACAAAATGTACATTTTTTATTTATATAGATATGCAAAGGTGCATGCAATCACACAAAACCAACACAACTTCAGGAACCATACAAGGCTAACAAAAAGAAAGGTGTGAAAGGGTAGATAGCAAAAAACTAGGAATTAAAATGAGTGATAATTACCATTCCCGAAGAGAGGGTTCCATGGAAGATAGAGAGTGGCTCAGAGTCTGAGGTCTATACAAAGAACGGAGCTCAGATCTGTAGGACAGAGCCCTGGTCTGTAGCAGCAAATTGGCCATGTGTGCTGTCAACCACGCCAATGGAGCACGATCCGTTATAAACTGAAATGGGCCCCCCCACAAATAGTAGCGAAGCACTGTAGCCTCCCATTTGATAGCTAGCGCTTCTCTCTCTATGTCCGCATATCGTTGTTCGGCCAGCTTCAACTTTTTGCTTAAATACAGTATCGGATTTTCCCCATCCACACCCTGCTGTGACAGCACCGCCCCCAACCCCCACTCTGAGGCGTCCGTTTGCAAAATAAAAGGTTTAGAGAAATCAGGAGCTCTCAAAATGGGGTAACTGCACAAATGTGCCTTCAATTTTTCAAAGGCTTCTTGCTCCACTCTTCCTCACCTAACCCTTCGGGGTTGCCCCTTTTTGGTTAAGTTGGTCAAAGGGGACGCCAAGTGCGCAAAATGGGGAATAAATCACCTATAATACCTCGCTAAGCCCAAAAATTGTTGAATTTGTTTTTTTGTTTGTGGAATCCCCCACTCCTGTACCTTCTCCACCTTGTCTTCTAAAGGCTTGATACCACCTTGCCCCACCCTATGTCCCAAGTACTTCACCTCCTTGCAGGCTATGGCACACTTTTTTGGGTTGGCCGTTAGGCCCGCCTGCCACAAGGCCTCTAACACCTTGCCTAAGTGTATTAAGTGCTCCTCCCAGGAGTCACTAAAAATAATGATGTCATCTATGTATGTGGCTGCACAAAAGGATAAATCCTGCAAAACCTTATCCATTAAGTGTTGGAAGGTAGCTGCCACCCCATGTAAGCCAAAGGGCATCCAGGTGAACTGGAACAGCCCTTTAGGGGTGGCAAACGCTGTTTTTTCTTTGTCCTCCGGTCGTAACATGATCTGCCAATACCCCTTTGTGAGGTCAGTGGAGGAGAGGTACTTAGCTTGCCCCAAATGCTCTAGCAAATTTATGGCCCCTGGCATTGGGTAAGCATCAAACTTCGAGACCCTATTTACCTGCCTGAAGTCCACACAGAACCTGACTGACCCATCCAGTTTGGGCACCATCACAGGTAGACTACACCAAGGACTTTTAGATGGCTCAATCACCCCCAGTTTCAGCATTGCCTCCACTTCCTTATTAATAAGCTCCTGCACCCACCAGGGCCAAGGACGCAAGGGCAACCTCACTACTGTACCAGGCTCCGTGTGTATGGCATGCTGTATCACCCCAGTGCATCTTGGTTCCCCTTGAAAGACTTCTTTGAAACGATTTTGCAAACCTCTCACCTGTTGTTGTTGTTGTTCGTTTAAAGGCAATAAGATGGGAATGTCTCCTATTTCCAAGAAGTCCTCTGCCTGGGGCCCTATTAACCACTCCTCTTCTTCCTCTGACTCTGTTTCAACTTCCCCGAACAGAGCCTCTCGAACCCTCCAGGTCTTCAGGAGATTAATGTGAAAAATCCTGGTCTTAGGCGGATCTCCTCCCATCTTCACCTCATAATCCACAGGGCTTAGTCTCCTTACCACCTCTAAGGGCCCTTGCCACCTTGCAAACAACTTCGCCTTCTGGGCCGGTAACAACACCAACACTTGCTGGCCCACTTGTAAGCTTCTCTCCTTCACTTTACCATCAAAATAGCGCTTTTGCTTCTCCTGAGCTTTTTCCAAATTTTCATGATCTAACTGCCCTATTTCTTTAAGGTGCTGCCTCATCCTTAAGACAAACTGGAGCTCCGACTGAGAGGTGGGGGCTTCCTCTTCCCATCCTTCCTTGAGAATATCTAATATTCCCCTGGGTCTCTGCCCATAAACCAACTCAAAGGGGGGAAACCCCTACGATGACTGGGGTACTTCCCGGAAGGCAAACAACAATGGTTCCACCAATTGAGGCCAAGTCTTAGGGTGTTTCTCCACAAACTTCTTCAACATCCCTTTTAAGGTTCTATTAAAGCGTTCCACCAAGCCATTGGCCTGCGGGTGGTAAACTGTCGTCCTTAGGGGTCTAATCTTCAAAAGTTCCCACATCTTCTTGAGGGTCTGACTCATGAAACTGGACCCTTGGTCTGTCAAAATCTCCCTCGGGAACCCTACTCGGGAAAATATCTTTACCAGCTCCTGTGCAACTCTAGTCGCCTGGGTCGATCTTAAGGGTACGGCCTCTGGATAGTGAGTGGCGCAGTCTATGACCACCAACAGGTAGTGGAATCCCCCTGTGGCTTGTTCCAAGGGCCCCACAATATCAATCGAGATCCGGGAAAAAGGTTCTTCAATGATGGGCATGGGAATCAGTTTTCCCCCAGGTGGCCCCTTTTCCTGAAACAACTGACACTGGGGGCACGATTTACAAAAGGCCTTTACCTCAGCGTACACCCCTGGCCAAAAAAACCGCTGCAGTACCCTTTGTGTTGTTTTCTCTACCCCTAAATGTCCAGCCATGGGAACCTCATGTGCCAGTCACATCACCTCCCCTCTTAAGGCTTTTAGGCATTAATACTTTTTATTGGTTATATCACAACATAAGTATTCAATAATAAACTTAATACAGAGAGTTTAAAGCTTGTTTTACCAAGCTATTAAGATAAACAAATCACATAATATACGTCTTCTGTGGTTTTTTAGATCAAATTATGACTCAATAATAAAAACAAGACTTCCATCTCTTTCTTGGGGTAGTTACATCAAATCACTTCCTGAAGGATGGTTACCTAACAGGACTAAGAAAAAAAGCTGAAGAGGAAAAGAAACATTCATGAGTCTTGACATTCATGTCAAGAGAACACTCTAGTCTTTATAACAAATTATCCATAGCAAATCCAATTGTATCATAGACAAACGTTTCTGCTTTGAAGGCTCTAAAACCAATCCACTAGATACTGAAAACAAATGGAAAAATTACTTCTACCCTTTAGTCTCAGTTTAAACCATTGATTATATATTGGTTAAAGAGAAAAGCCAGAGAGGGTAATAGAAATTGAGGCATTTACAAAGCTCTGAAGAAATGAGACAACCGAAGATTAATCCAGACAGTTGTAGGAAACGGATCACAACAGAAGTTGAAGATCAGCAGTGGTCAAGGGTGAATTCAGGGGTTTCTAGCCCTTAAACAAATTCACAAACAAGGCCCCCTTTGTGAACAAATGTACTCTCCCCTGGCACTGCTGAGTTAAGGGTCTTGGGGAAAGATTTAAAGTATATCCATCTTTGGGATTTCATATTTCAAAGCTAGCTTTATTCAATTCCCATTCCCACCCCCCCGAACATTTACCACACTTTCCCATTCTTCTTTTCTTCTATACCTACTATAGTTTTTAACATTGCAAGAAATCTTGTCTAAGTCTCTATACTCTTCGATCTTCTGCATCCAAATATCCTAAGACGGGGTTTTGTCCGTTTTCCACCTTTTGGCAATTTCAATCCTTGCTGCGGTTATACAATATAATAAAACTCTCCAACATCGTTTCTCATCATGTTTTTTAAGTAAAGATGTCATATTTAAAAGGTAGAGCCTTGGATCGTGTGGTATATTTATTTTAAACATCTTTTGCATAGTATCGTGAACAAGCCTCCAAAATGACTGAATTTCTTTACATGTCCACCAAATGTGAATCATATCACCTCTTTCATATCCACACCTC
>NW_024803544.1:4427-7641 GCF_019175285.1 Sceloporus undulatus | reverse complement strand
AGGAGAGGGAGGGAGGGACAAGAGGCTGCATCAGGCTGCATCCACACTAAAGAAATAACCAGGTTTGGCAGCGATTTAACTCTTTTGTGGCACATGGCTATGGAATTCTGAGAGTTAGAGTATGTTCTGGGGTCCAGATTTGAGGCTTGGCTCTCTTCTGGCTCATGGCTATGGAATTCTGGGAGTTAGAGCATGTTCTGGGGTCCAGATATCAAGGCTTGGCTCTTTTCTGGCCTTCTTTTATAGGACACATCCTACATGTCAGACTTCTGCCCAGAAGGAATTTCAAAAGTCCTCATTTTTTTGTAAGGTGAGCAGATGTCCTCCTTTTATAGGATGTGTCCTATGTTTCAACCTTCTGGCCTGGATGAATGTAAAAATGTCTTCTATTTTTGGTAGGATAACACACGTCTTCTTTTATCCAGGATAGGGCACACATTTCAGCCCTGCCTAGGAACAATGTCAAAACATTATCCATTTTATCAGGGTGACCAGACATCGTCCTTTATCTAGGGCACGTCCTACATTTCTGCCCAGGAGGAATTTCAAAGCATCCTGGTTTGTTCAGAGAGTTTGCTTTTGTCAGCCTTTCCTTGAGGCTGAGAGTGTGTGACTTCCTTGCCTAGTGGGCTTTCTTGATTTATTCATAGAGTCTGCCTTTGGTGACTTGGGTGTGTGCGAGTGTGTGCCTTCAAGAGGTTTTATTGGGAGGTTTTTCAGAGAGGGTTTGACTTTGCCATCCTCTGAGGCTGAGAGAGTGTGACTTGCCCAATGGTTTTCAGGGATTTGCCTTCACCTTCACTTAAGGCTGAGAGAGTGTGACAAGCGCTGTGATGTCCCTTGTGCGCCGCACCATTTGGACATGGTGCATGAGCCACGTCATTGACATGTGCCCCATTTTGAGAGGCTCTTAGTCTCTCAAAATGATGGCACTTAGTCTGGACCTCCCCCTTCGCAAAATCCTGGCTACATCCCTGCAGTCAGCCTGATTTACTTTTGCCAGATGTGAGCAGTGAGTGTATTGCTGATCCAGTAAATCCTGTTTCCAAGGCACAGCTTGGCTTTTGGGTGGTGCCCAACATCTGACCTTTCTGCTCAGTCAGCAAGAGGATGGTTTGCCTTGCCAAGGATGGGAATCTGGCTCCCTCCAGGCACCTTGAGGCAGAGGGGGTGGGGGTGGCCCTTGGGTGCCCAAGGAGGGGCCAGGGAGGGACAACTGGCTCTCCTGTCCCATATAAAGGCCCTTCTGGGACTCCCAGGGCATTGCTCACTCCAGCTGCCCTGATGAAGGTCGCTCTTGTTGAGGTCGTGGAAGAGCCATTTGGGTGAGTCTCTCCCTTTTTCTCCTCCCCTGCTCAGCATCTGCATTTGCTGATATGATAGTAATAAGGAGGGGTATAGAGGGCATAGAAATATCCCCCCCCCTCTCTCTCTCTGCAATAGCAGAGTTTGTGGACCCGGAGAGAAGTTTCATGTGGCAAGGGGCAGAATTCTCACCACAATAATAATAATAATGATCATGATAATATTTTTTATCCATATCCCACTGGTCCAAATGATTGAAGCAGCTTACACTAAAAATATTCATAAAATACAACAGTATGTTTCATTCTATCTCAAACCCTGCCTACCCCCCCCCCCATCCACAATAAAATGCAATTAAATTATTGGATGATTGTTAAAACCTTGCTCTCATTTGCCCCCCCTTTTCAAAGGTAGACCCCTCCATACTCCCTCTCTCTTCTTCTCTAGGGTTCCTCTGGCTGGACTTTGAGCTCAGAGCCTCCTGGTCAGTCTTCCTCCCTGCCCCCTGGGAACCAGTTCCTTGCTTCTGTGGTTGGGCTCATCCCTTCCCTTCCCTGATCAGTGTCCCCACTTAATAAATAATAATAAATAAAATTTTTATTTATATCCCGCCCTTCCCAGGATCAGGGCGGCTTACAACAAAGGTTAAAAACAATGGTGCCATAACAATATAAAAATACAACTACAGGCTGACCATACAAACAATAAAAACTATCAACAAAACCAACAGAATTAAAAACCCCTTAGCCCAACCTCTTGGCCACGGAAGAGGAAGGAGGCCCACAGGATTTTTAGTCGGGGAATGCCTGTTGGAACAGGAAGGTTTTTAAGTCCTTCCTGAATTGGGCCTTAGAGGAACAGGGCCACTTGGGCTTTCTTTCTCTCCCTTCTCTCCTCCAGGGGGATGCTGCCCACTCCAGGGATGCCCACTGTGAACCTGATGGACCTGCTCGCTATGGACCCGGATGCCAATTGCTCCCTTTCCCAGGGACGCACCGTGATCTCCCTGGTGAGCCCACTCCCCACCCCAAGTGGACCCTCCTGACCTCACCCGGGAAGGTTCCAGGGGGATCAAAGCCCTCCTTGTCCCCCTGATGCCACCTTCCTTGTCTCCTCTTTCCACAGTTCGGCCGTCCTCTCATTCTCTTGAACAGGGGCGATTACCAGAACTTACGGAATTTCATCCGCTCCCAGATCTTGATGGGCTCCCGGTAGCCAGGAGAAGCAAGAAGCAGCTGGAACAGTCTCTTGGCCTCCCCTCTTTTCCCAGCCCCTCCAAGGGTTCTTCCAGGACAATAAAAGCTGATGGCTTGGAAAGCAACCTGGGCTCCATGGTTCCTTTTGGGGCTGGGAAGACTTAGGGTGGTAGAGCTCTCCTCTCTCCAGCCTTCCTCCCTCAGAGAGACCTTTGGGGCCTGGGCAGCAGCAGCAGGGGGAGGACCAGGGCATCTCTGAGCTGTAGAGCCCCATTCTTGACTCAACCATGGGCAGGACTGGACAGAAGGATGGAGGCTACCCTGAGCAGAAGGTGGACAGGAGCAGAAAGGGAAGAGCTGCTGGGTTGGAGGTTCTTCTGCTCCCCTTCTGCATTCTCCTAAAGCTGGGTGGGGATGGTTTGGGTGACCCAGAGGACACTGTGGGATCCACCACCTTCTTTTCTTCTTACTTTTCTCCTTTGTTGGCTGCATGTGGCATGGGTGCCCTCCTTAACTGCCAGCCCCGCATCCTACCCTCCTTTTATTTATGCCCTGCCTTCCTTGCTTTCTTTCCCAGACTCATAGCCAAAGTGGTTTACAATAGAGAGAAAACTGTAATAACAATCATCATTTTTAAAAGAAAAATAGTTGAAACTGTGGATATTGCCTCGGAGTGGGTGGTCCTCGCAGGGAGAGTTTCTGCAAGGGGGGGG
>NW_024803544.1:0-4327 GCF_019175285.1 Sceloporus undulatus | reverse complement strand
GGGGGGGGGGGGGGGGGGGTTGCAGCTCAGATCCGCAGTCACTCCTGTTCTAGCAATGCAAAGCGTGATGTTTTTTCACACCAGATCCAGAGTCACTCCTCTCTGAATTTTTGATCCTCTCCTCTGGGGTAGTTGATAAGCATACCCTCTGTTCCTTTAACCAAGTCACTGATAAAGATGTTGAATAGCACTGGGTCCAGGACAGACCCTGTGGTACCCCACTGGTCACTTCTCTCCAGGGTGAAAAGGAGCCATTGCTGCACACCCTTTGGTCCCTTTGTGCCATTTTTGAGCACAACTCCCAGAATTCCATAGCCTAGAGCCAGAAAAGAATGAAAGCAGTGCCAAACAGGGAGATTTCTCCAGTGTGGATGCAGCCTAAGTCTTTCTCTGTCTATGGTGTGTGTGCGCTCCCCTGCCCCTCCTGTGAGTTGCAATTTGTTGCTGGCCAGCTGGGCCTTTCTTATTTCTCTTCCTCCTGCTCCTCCTCTTCTTCCTCCCCTCTTCTTTTTCCACCGTTCTTCTTCCTCCTCTTCTTCTTCACCTCCTCTTCTTCTTCCCCTCTTGCTCCTTCTCCTGTTCTTCCTCCTCCTTTACCATCCCCAGAGAGGCTGAGAGAGTGTGACTTGCCCAGTGGGTTTCCATGGCCAAGCTAGGATTTGAACCCTGTGAGGATATCACACTACTGAAATTGGAAGCATAATCCAGTGTCATCCTGAACGCAATCATGTGTATTCATGTTATTGCACGAAAGGTTACCACAAGCGATCGCTGGCAGTCCGAATGCATTCTGAATGTAATGACACGTTAATCCACACTTAAGTAAATTTGGTGAACTAGTGAAGTCACAAACTCTATTCCTAGGCAACATCGCACTCAGTGCGCTGTTGTTTGGTGTGATGTGCATGTCTCCTTTGGTCCTCCCCAATCTGGAAGGGGGCGTTCTCATAAAGCCATGCTGCAATTCCACTTCATTTTTGCTTCCGCTTGTCCTTCAGCATTGCTGAGGGGGGCTGCTGCCTGCTTATTAAGAGGCATTGACCAGGAGCTATTGGATAACCATTATATTCACGTTTTAACGTGACAAGAGTGAATATATGCTCATTTTAACGTGAATAGAGCATGTTCTTTCAACCATTCTCCCCCCCCCAACCTCTTTTGTAAATTGTGGGGTTCCTTGGTTCCTCTCTCTCGCTCCCCTAAATATGCTATGCTCCAGTCATCTGGAGTCTCACTGAACATGCACAAGGGTGCCAATTCACAATTAAGAACCCACCAATGTGATGGCCTACTTCGCACAGAATTTGGGTCGTGTTCAGGGAGGCCTTTACTGCGAATTTAAAGTGTGATAAGTAATCATGTAATTGTGTGAATTTTCGAATTGAGCTCGCTATCTTCTCTTTCAAAATTGAGAGCCTCCCGTCCCGTTGATAAACTCCCTGGCATCCCATTGTCTTAGTCCAATACTAAGGAAGGAAGGAAGTGTGTATATCTATGTATATGTGTGTGTGTGTTTATACACACACACACACATATACTGTATAAATGTCAGGGATGATGGGAGTTGTAGCTCTTCACCTCTGGCTTGAACTCACCACCTGGTTGTGCACCGCGCTGACCAGTTTTGGCCAGTGGTTATAGCTTAGCAGAGTTACAGAGAATAGGCTGAAGACCCCGACAAACTCTCCAAGCCTTCTCACTCTTGCTTCCACAGAAGTCTTCACCCTTCTTCAGGATCCAGCTGGTTCTTGTAGCTTCACCCAAGACACCAGACAACTCAGTAGTCTTAAATAAAAGATCTACTTTATTCTACTATATACAGCTCCAAAACTATCCAACACAACAATACTCAACTCCTCACTCTACTACCCACTCTACTACAACCCACAAAATACATTGGGATCTATAGTCATTATTATAGTCAATGCATGGTACCACCCACTGTTGTCTGTTTCCACCCAGTAGGCGTGCACACCATTCCCATTGGTTCTCTTGGTTCATCCTACAATTAGTGATTTCATCATCTCAGCCTTGACCACTTAACAATTGTCAGGTGTGTCCAATTATCCACTTTGCATTTCTTGTCCTTGGCAGTTAGGACTTGTTAATTGTATTACCATTTACACCTGTGTGGTTCCCAATTGGCTTCTGCTGAGTCACCCTGACTCTCACATACATGTTTTATTTCATTTACTGTATATCCCATGTTGCTTTTTCCTTGACAATAAACACTCAAGCAGATAGATGTGTGTGTACACATATAAATAAGGCATCACACTTTTGGCTGTGGCACACTGTGTTTTTGTATATATGTGTGTGTTTCTGTGTGTATATATATGTGTGTGTGTGTGTGTGTGTATATATATATGTATTTATGTGTGTGCATATACACACACACACACACACACACAGATGGTGCATACCCCTTTTGTAAGTTGCTAAAGGCAGCAATTCTCGTGATATTACGCGCCAAACAGTGACCTCATTCTTCTCCCCAGAAGTTAAAAATGTCACGCCCCGTTCAGAGCCCCACAGAGCATGCGCAAGGCTGCTGATGCAAATCAGCCAATACACATTGTATTGGGCTGGTGTGGTAATCCAATCTGCACTTGCCTCACTTTGCCTGAATACACATTGGCCTATGCACAAAACCTCGATTCGGAAGGCCGCTCAGGTGTGAATGAACGATGCGATATGACGCGAATATGAATCGGCAAAGCGTATTCAGAGAGAGAGGGTTTGAATGAACGATGCAATATGACGCGAATACGCATCGACCAATGCGAACTGACCCTACTTCTGTGCCCTGTGTGGTAAGGTCCAAAGACACATTTCTGTTACTCTGCAGATTGAAAGCTAGACTCTAATAGGTTTATTGGCTTCAATATTGTTGTTATTTAAATATTTTGTTTCCTAACTGAAGACTGAAGTCTTAGGAAACCTGAATTGCCCAACACCCTCAACTGCCCCATTCCTGTTGTTGTTGTTCCCCAGGAAACATATGGCATATCCTCCCCTTGGAGGTTTGACTGGGACCAAGGATTTCTTCCTCTCTCAAGCTAAAACAAGGTTTTTTATTGAAGCCGTCAGTGACTACCACATTCCATGTCTACCTGTATGTAGTAGCGTCCCTGGGGGGTAAGGAAGGTATGGGCCACACCCTGTTGCTTTTAAACATTGTTTTAATTTGAATGTTGCATGTTTCAACTATATGTATTGCCTCCCTCCCTTTCCCTCTCTCTCTAAGGATTATATATCACACGGAGCTTTTTGGTGGTATTGTGGCTCAGTTCCAGCTCACTTCCGAAGTGATAGCACTTCCAACGATGCAGTTTCACGTCATAAAGGGACTGTTTTATCAGATGCCATTGATTTCTATGGGAGCCGCTTGCAAATTGCTTCAGCAGTGTTTCTGAAGTCACTCCTCCTCATTTTGGTAAAAACAAGTAAAAAGTGACTCCAGAGAATTCACTTCCAGGCTGCCTCCGATTGCACTGCGATTTGTTCTGGTGTGGAAAAGCACTCCAATGCCACTCCCCTTGGCCCCTGCATCCTGCTCCGTCTAGGGTTGCCATAAGTCAGGACCTCCAAACCAGGACAAATGTAGGACAAATTTTCAAATGTAGGACACATTTTTTTAAATGGAGGACATGTGAAAAATTAATGTTTTTTTTAAAATGTTAATATAAATGCCTGTTTCTTAGGCATGATCAAAATGGAGGACATTTGGGCATTATTTCTAGACAGATGTCAGAAATGGACTTCCCTTTCTGGTAAAACACCCCTGACCTCCATTCCAAAACATACACAACAGCACATTTGGGCATTTCACATGGCTTTACTGAACATGGCCTCTTGCATCAGAGGCTTATCCCATAACCAAACTCCTTGGGTTTAACACTTAGCATGGTTTAACATGGCTATGCATATTGAACATGTCAAGGTGGTTTCACTGTTCTTTCACCAAGTGTGTGTCAAGGGGCTTTGGTTTTTCTTCACTACGCATGAGTTTGTAAAAATCACAGCAATTTACATTGACCAGGCCTCAGAACCAAAACAACATAGAAAAGGCACTTTGGAAAGTCACACTCTCTCGGCTTCTGAAACAGTGCATGCATGCCTCTCAAGATGACCCCCTCATATCTTCTTCATCATCATCCTCACCACCACACTATCACTGTCAAAGTAAGGGAGACTTGTTAGCATTAAAAGCACCCCCCCCAAAAAAATAACCCACCTTGAGGCCTCTCTGACCACTCACTCACCACCTCCTTCCCCTCCTCCTTTTCCTCCCCCTCCTCCTCCCCCTCCTCCTCCTCCTTCTCCC
>NW_024803543.1:0-7642 GCF_019175285.1 Sceloporus undulatus | reverse complement strand
CTCTCACAGCCTTTAAGAAAGCTCTTAAGACAGCTTTCTTCTGGCAGGCTGTCCTAACCTAGTTCCTCTCCACAAGCATAAATAGGAACATGAATATGACTCAATTGTGAGCCAAGTCTCTCTGTCCGCCCAATTTCTCCCAATCTTTTACCCTATTGTATTTATTATTTTAAATTGTGATTGTTTAATTATTGAAGTTTTAGAATTGTGGGTTAGGAAAGGGATTAATTTTGAATTTTTACTGTATTTTTGATGTATTTTCTGCTGTAACCCGCCTGGATTCTCTGTGGAACAAACTCCCTCGGAGTGTAGTGGAGTCTCCTTCCTTAGAGGTCTTTAAACAGAGGCTGGATGACCATCTGTACATGGGGATGCTTTGACGGAGAATTCCTGCATGGCAGAAGGGGGTTGGACTAGATGGCCCTTGTGGTCTCTTCCAACTCTATGATTCTATGATTGGGCAGGCTATAATTAAATTATTATTATTATTATTATGCAAACGCCAGAAGTGCCTACTGGGAGCCAAGGGGTTCCCCAAGCCCACCCACTCACCCACAGACTCAAGAAGCTAAGGCTGCTCCTTTGGCTACCTGTGATGTTGTTCTGTCCCAGTTCACCAAAGGATAGGACAACAGAGGTGGGCTTGGCCTTGCCAGGGCCCACACACTTCTTCCAGTTCAAGTGGTGCTTCCCGGGATGTCCAACAAACCAGATCCCTTTGGGGATGGAGATCTTCACATGGACCTGTCAGGGATGGGAGTATGTCAGTGTGGGCAAGAATGTTGGGCCCTGCCATCCCTACGCACCAAAGAGAGAGATCGAGGGAAGGAGAGGGAGACGGTGAAAGGATCTCACCTCCATGCAGTCTGGGAGGTAGTTGTGGGCTGTCAGGGAGATCTTGGTCTGCTCACCCCGGATCACACGGTACGGGAGGGTGAACTCGATGAAGAAGGCCTTGAAGCTCCTTAGTCTGGCCTGTTGCCCCAGGCCCAAGCCAGTCTCCTCTGAGAGCCCCACAGCCTCCGCAAGCCACATGGTGATGGAGTCTGGGACCTGCACCCGGAGCTGAGCTTCTCCAGAGACCTCACTTTAAAAGAAGGAGGAAAGAAATATGAACAGGAGGAAGAGAGTGGGGCAGGGGAGCAATGCTGGACTCTGGACCAAGGCAGTTTAGTCAATGCCAAGGCAAGCCATTAGATCCAGGATGGACCACGCCTGGTGGTCCTTTGACCCTCCGAGGCCGCAGTGGCAGACCCCTTCCCCTTCCTCCAGACCCCGTTTTTCTGGAGCTAAAAGAAACATCTCCAAGAGCAGCCTCTTTCATAGATTTTACCCCCACACCTGCAGGAAGGTGCACCTATCTTTCACAAATAGACAGTTTGTAGACAATTCTGTCCCCCTATTTTTGCCATTCCTGTGCCTTCTGGAGCAGAAAAATGGCCATGGGGCTCAACAGCATTATTGCTCTGTTTAAATGCTGGGATAAGGCAGGAAAAGGTACCACAAATATAGACCCTGGCGCACACGACATTTGCTTCATTCATTCATTCATTCATTCATTCATTCATTCAGAGTCTTACATGTTTCACCAAGGTGGCACTGACACAACCATCAACGAGCCATTTCTGGCCATGGCTGCCAGGAATATCAGGCCTCAGGGTTGGCCTCGTTTCTCTCTTGCCCCCCTTCCCCGGCACATCCAAAATGCATTTGGGAGGGATTGGCACCAATGAACTGCTGGGCTGAGAACCTGTGAAACAAGGCAAGGGGTGCCTCTCTGCACCACAGGTCTGCCCTTGGCAGGGTGGCACAAGAGCACATATAAGGGTGCTGACACCTATGCCCTCTCCTTGAGCCAAGAACTGAAGTGGGAAGGTGCCGTTTGGGACCCTACCAGCTCTGGGGAAGGTGCTTAGGAGCAGTACCAGAGTCCTAGGCTGCATCCACACTGCAGTAATAACCCAGTTTGCCACCACTTGAACTGCCATGGCTCAAAGCTATGGGATTCATGGAATTATAGTTTGGTGAGAGATTTAGCCTTCTCTGTCAGAGAGCTCAGGGTCACAACAACCAACAACTCCCAGGATTCCACAGTATTGAGCCATGACAGTTAAAACACTGTCAAACTGCATTTACTCTGTAGTGCAGATGTTGCCTTAGACTATGACTGGCCCCCTTCCTGGAAGATTCTGGGAAAATTTTATTTTGGGGAGCAACAACATCCAGAATCCCCCAGTCATTAGAGCAGCTGGCATTCCCGAAAGGCAAAATCCCTTGCCTTCTACTCAAGAGTGCGCGTGTGTGTGTGTGTGCGCGTGCAAAAGTGTGACAAACAAACAAGCTTCATTTATATACCGCTTCATACCACCTAAGCAGTGTCTAAGCGGTTTACAACTGTAGCTAATTTGCCCCCAACAATCTGGGGACTCATTTTAGTGACCTCCTCGGAAGGTTGCAAGCCTGAGTCAAGCTTGAATCCACCATTACCTGACGTTCACGCAGCGCCAAAGCCAAGTCTCAGGGAAAAAGGTTCTCCTCCTCTTGTCTGCTCTGAAGGACAATAAATAAGACAAGAAACACCATTCAGTGGCCATACTGGTTGGTTGGGAGGATGCTGGGAACTGCTGGCCAAAAAAGTAACTTTTCTAAGGTCTAGGATTACCCCCTTCCCAAACACAAATGCAGCCAGGAGGAACAGGAAGATGCCAGAAGCATGGAAGGCAAATCGTTGGACTATGACTCTGGAAACCAGGGTTAAATTCCCAGTTCAGCCATGAAATCCACTGGGGGATCTTGGGCAAGTCACACTCTCTCAGCCTCAGAGGTTGGCAAACTTCCTCTGAACAAATCTTACCAAGAAAACCCCAGGATAGGTTCACCTGAAGGCCTCCATAAGTCACAAACGACTTGAAGGCACACAACAACATCCCTCTTCTCTCTGTGCCTGCTGTAGGGCAGTCTTCACCTGGCATTTCCCAGAGACTGAGCAAGGAAAACCTATCCACCTCTGCCTCCAGGGAACATGGAAGATCTCTCTCCCTCTATGCCAACCTTGCAAAAGGAGGGCCTCCTTGTTTCCGTCTCTAACCAGGGAAGATGAGGGCAGTGCCACCTACAGCTCATGGCTGCTTGTCCCACCTCTTTCCCTGGCATTCTCTGAACAAAAGAGCAGGTGCCACTTGTGTGCCCACCTGCCCAGAACAGATGTCATCACCCTCAATGGAGAATGCCATTGGGGCTTCTCAGCCACAAAGTCTCCACAATCCATTCCTCTGGTTGCCAGCTGCAGCTAAAAGTAGTCATATCCAGAAGGTGGCACAACCCTCCAAAGCTGGTTTTCTGTCAGCTAACCCCTAAACCTAGCAACAAGGAGAGTGGCTCTACCTGGTCAGGGCTTTGGGATGCAGAGAAGCAGCCACCAGGGTCCCTGTGTGAGGCTGGAAGGCTGGCACAGCCTCGTCGGTGTACATGCCACCATGCTGCCGGTGGTTCAAGCTGACAAGGTCCGTCATTACTACCAGCCCAGTCTCCTATGCAACAACGACAAGAAAACTGCCCCATGAGCATGGATTCATCTTAACCCACTAAGGAGAGAAACAGCTCCCCCACCCAAATACCTGCAGAGGGAAAGCCAGGGTTATTTAATTCCAGGCTTTCCAGATTCAGTGCCTGGTGAGAAGCTGGCATCTGTTGCAAGCACAAGCTTACTGGTAGTTGCTTGTTTTTTGAGGTGTAACCAAATTACATTTCAATATAACAAGCACAGATGTAGATGCTTTTTTGGAGGGTGTAACCAAGTTACATTTCAAAAGCAATATAACAAGCACAAATGTAATTGCTTATTTGAGGGGGGGGGGTTTTGGCGGTACAATCAAGTTACATTTCAAAAGAAATATAATAGGAACAAAGCAATGAGCGACACTAGCCACTTTTCAAAGCAGCATGTAAAATGTCTTGGCATTTTTAGCCAAGAATTTTTCAAATGTTATTGCCAATCCTGGCTTCCTCTCTCTGTTCATTTTGTTAGCCAAGCAGCCCTATTGCACAACTTACACTTTAAGAAGGAAAAACAGAGGCAAGAAACCAGTCCTTAAGGCCTCTCTTTGCAAGATGCAGAAAGTGATTCTGGGGCCATTAACAGAGGCTGAGGTCGCATGACAACTCGAGAGCTGGCTAGGGGATTCTGGGAGCTGCAGTAGTCCTTAAAAGCAGCTTCCTTGAGCACTGCTGCTACTGATGCTGCTGATAAGCTCATAATCTCTCATTCCACCAGATGGCAACATGGCAGCAAAAGTGACCAGAGAATGGATTTGGTCTCTTGCCAGCTGATTTCATCTTTGTGCAGTTTCTTCTGTCTTCTCATCAACAGCCGATTCAGGAGGACACCTATGCTCAGCTACAAAGGGGGAAACCAATGCTCTCACCGTGAAGGCAAAGCGGGCATCCTTGGTGACGTCCCAGTGCCAGGGGAAGATGGAGGAGCGGCGGTGGCGGCTGTGCAAAGACACTCCAGGCCACCAGAAGTGCCCGTCCTCTTTGGTGGTCCCAAAGGCATCCAAGACATCATACTCTGCAAGTTCTTGGAAGATCTGTACAAAGAGATGGCAAAGAGTCGAAGGGAGGAGAAAACAGCCTTGCAGAAGAACATGGAAGATTCACCACTTTGGGTTGCAGTTCCTAGCATCCCCCAAGCCAGCAGGACTACCACATGCATGTTCAGGGGACTGAAAGCCTTGGGCCCATTGCATTTGCCTATGGGCTTCCAAGGAACACCAGTTGGCTACTTGCTGAATGTGGAAACCAGTGGGTCCTTTAAGGTCTGGTCTACTTTCTTGCTAAAATTTGGACACTCTGCCTATTTGGCCCAGTCCTTTGGGAGTACAAAAATCTCAGCCCCCCGCTCCCCCCACATTAACCCAGATCTTCCCCCACAAGAAAAGGTCACTTGCCTTGGCAGAGTCCAGTTGGAAGCCCGGCTTGAGGAGGTAAACGCTTTTATCCACTGCAGCCAAACAGACGCAACTGCCCTTTGTGGCTCGTACCTTGATGGCTATGGAGTCGCCTGGTCGGGTCTCGTTGGCTGAAAATGCCACCGAAACCTGGCATTGAAGATTAAAAGAAGGAGAAGAAGCAGCAGCAGCCACACCACTGTCACACAATGCCGCGTGCCTCCCAGGGGGTCCCGGACACTGCCAGACACTGCTCATACCTGATTCTCAAAGGAGGGCTGAACAGCAAACTGGAGGCTGTCGGCAACCCCTTCGCCATTCTCCCGGACATAGTAAACCAGAAGGCGGCCCAGCGGCACCATGCTGGGGGTGATCCGGAAGTGGACAGAGGTCATGCAGGTCTCTGGAGCGGGCGTGGGATGCGTTGGGGCTGGAGGACAAGAGGGGAACATGCAGAGGGACCTTGGCAAGATCCTCTCCAAGGGGAAGGGGAAGAGGAAGGGGACCTCTTCTTAATGAATCATGTTCTGGGGTTGTTTTTTTAAACCAATAAAAATGTCCACAAACAAGACTTACTGGGTCATCTGCTCATCCCTATTAAAGGGACTGGCATGTAGCACCCACCCTGTGCCCATACCCAAAGACAGATCCATGCCTGCAACGTGGGTGATGCGGATGGTCCTGCTGCCTGAGGGCAAAGGCCAGGGGGCAGCCCTCCGGCTCCTCTCCAAAGTAATATTTCCAGGCTGCATCCCTGACAGCATGATGTTGCCCCACGACACCACCTCATAGTGGAGCGTGAAGTTGCACAGGCATGTGGATTTCACGGCAATGTTGGCTTCCTCTCCCACCTGGGAGGAGAAATGTAAAAGGGGAGAAGAGGCGATGTTGCTGCTGCATAGGGATGAGCAGGACCAATCTCTTCCATCATCCCCCAGTGAGCCATTACACGGATAGAGAAGTTGGAGGACTTCGCTTTTAAAGAATTAAATTGTGGAACTCACTGCCACAAGATGGACTGATAGCTGCCCTCTTCAATGGCTTACTGGGATGGCTACAGGGGACCTCAAGGATCAAAGGCAGTGATCCTGTGAAGACCATCAACTCCTGTGCTGCTGGTTGGCTTCTTGGTGACCTCTGCAGCTGAACCTGACTAGACCCATTGAATCAACAGGGGTTTGGTGGGTGTGTGCACACATCTCCAAATGCCTCTAATTTGGTGGGTTTGTGGTAGCTGAAGTTAATGTAGTCGGTAATTAAGCTTGGGGTAGCAGTGTGATGTGCCAGCTAACAAGGTCAATGCAATTTTAGGCTGCATCCATAAAAGTATAGGGAAGTAATAGTGCCACTCTATTCTGGTCTGGTCAGGCCACACCTGGAATAATGCTGTGTCCAGTTCTGGGCAAAAAAATTCAAAAAGGACATTGAGAAAGTGGAGCCATGTGTGCAAAGGAGGGCCACTAAAATGGTGAAGGGTCTGGAAACTGTGAAGCCCTGTGAGGAAGGACTTAGGGAGCTGGGGATGTTTAGCCTGGAGAAGAGAAGGTTAAGAGGTGATATGATAGCCCTGTTTAAATACTTGAAGGGATGTCATATTGAGGAGGGAGCAAGCTTGTTTTCTGCTGCTCCAGAGAATAGGACCCGGAGCAATGGATGCAAGCTACAGGAAAAGAGATCCCAGCTCAACATTAGGAGGAACTTCCTGGCAGTAAGGGCTGTTCGACAGTGGAAGATGCTGCCTTGGAGACTGTAGTGGAGTCTCCCTCCTTGGAGGTCTTTAAGCAGAGGCTGGATGGCCATCTGGTCACTGGTACATCCAGGGCCAGTCATATAACACCGGTCCTGAAAGACCTACACTGGTTGCCTATTCGCTTCCGGGCACAATACAAGGTGTTGGTTATTACCTATAAAGCCCTAAATGGCTTGGGCCCAGGGTACTTAGAGGACCGCCTCTCTCCATACAATCCGCCCCACAAACTCAGATCATCTGGTCAGCAACTGTTCCAGAGGTTCGATTAGTTACCACCACCAGGAGGGCCTTTACCACCTTGGCCCCTAACCTCTGGAACTCGCTGCCTGTTGAGCTCCGCTCAGCCTCCTCCCTTGTCCAATTTAAGAAGGGGTTGAACTATCTTTTTGAGCAGGCCTACCCCTGACTCCCGCCCCTGGTACTCTCTCCCTACCTCCTTCATCAGCATTGTCTAGCTGGCATGAGTTTGGGTAATTGGGTTGTTGTTTTTACTGTATGTTTTAACTGTTCTGGATTTTATTGTATGTATGTTTGCTGTGAACCACCTTGATTTCTTTAGAAAGGCGGTATAGAAATAAAATTTTATTATTTATTTTATTATTATCTGTCAATGGAGATGCTCCGATTAAGAGTTCCTGCATGGCAGAAGGGGGTTGGACTAGATGGTCCTTGAAGTATATTCCAACTATACGATTCTATGAAATCCTGAACTGATGCCCTCCCTTTGCAAGAGAAGAGCCAGCGTCCAGCTATCTTGCTGGCTTGGAGACAGGAGGGATCGGCTGGTTTGGGAGTAGGGAAGCCAGCCCCCACCCCCACCCTGGGGTTATAATCTGGCCCTTCTGGGCTTCCTCCTCTCTTCTCAAGGGGATGATGGTTTGGTGGCTTCCCAGGTTTTGCATGAGGTTCCCCCTGCTGCTACTCTTGACTTCGCAAAATGCAT
>NW_024803542.1:4526-7645 GCF_019175285.1 Sceloporus undulatus | reverse complement strand
ATGATGATGATGATGATGATGATGATGATGATGATGATGATGATGATATCAGGCTGGGGGGGAATGGAGCTGCACCAGACCTTAATCACCATAAATGCCACCATCGCTGGGATTTCTTTCTCTGCACCACTGTAATGGCCATGGCTCAGTGCTATGGAACTCTGGGAATGTTCTTTTGATTTGGCATTTTAGGTGTTGTTAAGGTTTGGAAATATGGTTTGAGGACCCTTCTGACTTTGGGGCCCTTTTGTCCTCCATTTTGGGTTCCCTGAAGGCCTCAAATTGCCATCTGCTAAATGTTGAGACAGAGGCAGCCATTTTGTGTTCCGGTGGCCATTTTGTGCTGCTTGTGACTGTGGGGAATAATGTTCCGGAATCTTCTCTGAGGCCTCAGTTGAACAGAGGCTTCTCTCTCTCTCCTGAGGCTCCAGAGTCAGAAGGAGGCCAGGTTCCTTGGGCCAAAAGGAAGGAAGTGTGTCTCTTTGTGTTTCTATTGTGTCTCTTTTCTGTGAGGGTTTTTGTATTACACAGCTCTGCTCCTTCTGGGGAACATGGGTTTTAAAAGGGATCAGAAATGGAGAGGATAGTTTTAATACAAGCCTTATTCTTATTCTTCACAAACATTGGGCTTTGGCTTCCAAGAGGAGGTTTGTCCCCCAAAAAAGTCCAAAAGTAGCTCCTTTGGGAGGTTTTAAAAGTTTCCCCAGTTTCCTTATTAAGAGACTTCCAGGGAAGAAGGAAGGAGACAGACCAGACCATCTCATATTATTACCAAATAAACATAGAAACAAACAAGAACAATAAAAATAAGGATTAGACAGAAAAGCAAACTTCTTTCTTTTAAAGGAAAACCATTATTAGGAAGGTAAAAGCAAGACTTTGGTGCTTCTGCCCTTTTACAACTGACTCAGGCTGTATCTGCACTGCAGAAATAATCCACTTCGAAACCGCTTTAACTCTCCTGGCTCCATCCTGTGGAATCCTGGGATTTGTAGTTCGTTGTGGCACCAGAGCTCTCTGGCAGAGAAGGCTAAGTGTTCAAAGGCAAAATCCCAGGATTCCATAGCACTGAGGGTTGAAGACAAACCTATTACTTACATTTACCATCCACTGCTTCCAAACTACCAGATTAACTTTTATTTCTATCTCATTCATTTTTGAATTATCTGTTAATAAGTAAAAAGCAAATATATATTGTTCCTTCCACCGGATTGGAGCCTGGAGGGAGAGTAAAGGGTTTTTCGAAGTGGATTATTTCTGCCTTGCAAGATACCCGCTGATTCAGTTGTAAAAGGGTCAAGAAGCCCCAAGTCTTGTTTTTACCTTCCTAATAATGGTTTTCCTTTAAAAAGAACATAAGCAGTTTGCTTTCTGTCCAAATCCTTATTTTTTTGTTCTGTTTTGTTTCTATGTTTATTTGGTCATATATGAGATGGTCTGGTCTGTCCTTCCTTCTTCCCTGAAGTCTCTTAAATAAGGAAATGTAAAGAGGAGACACTTTTTTAAAAACTCCCAAAGGAGCTACTTTTGGACTCTTTTTTGGTGGACAACCTCCTCTTGAACCCAAAGCCCCAATGTTTGTGCAATAAGGACTACTAAGGCTTGTAATAAAACTATCTCCCATTTCTATCCCCTTTTTAACAACCCATGTTCCCCAGAAGGAGCAGACCCCGCTTTTCTGTAACTACAAAAACCCTCACTCAGAAAAGAGACCACACAAAACCAATCAAAGGACAACACTTCTTCCTTTTTGGCCCAGGAGCCTGCCTCCTTCTGACTCTGGAGCCTCAGGAGAGAAGAGAAGCCTCTGTTCAACTGAGGCCTCAGAGAAAGTTCCTGGAACATTATTCCCCCCAAGTCACAGGCACAAAATGGCCACCCAACCACAACAAGGCTGCTTCTTGTCTAACTTGGGAGGTTGAGGCCTTCAGGGAACCCCAAAATGGAGGCAAAGGGCCCCAAATCGTCGAAGGGCCCAAACATATTTCAAACCTTAACAAACACCTAAAATGCCAAACAAAAGAACATTTCCAGTTCTCATAGCACTGAGCCATGGCCACAACAGTGGTGCAGAAACAATATGCCCAGCATTGTGGCCTTTATGGTGATTAAGGTCTGGTGGCAGCTCCATGTCCCCCCCCCCAGGCCTGCATATCATCATCTCATCATCATCTTTGCTACAGCATGAGAGCCACCATTAAAAGCACTGAAACCCCTTGGGAGTCCCACTCTCCCACCTTGAGAGAGGTGTCCCATGCCTAGAAGGACTGCTGGCCTCCTTCCTCCCCTCCTTATGGCAGGGCCCAAAAGGAAAGCACCAGCAGAGTAGACCCAAACCAGGCCCAGCCAGACCTCAGGGTCGCAACAGGAAGCCTAGTGGTTCCAGGCCTTCTCTCTGCTGCTCTCCCCATTCCTCCTTTCCATTCTGTCTGTATCTTTTCTCCAGAATACTTCTATCCTCTCCCTTCAGTACCCTTCCGCAACCGAAGCTAAAATAAGAAAGAAGGTGAAGCAGCCCGCCTCTTCTTTGAACGGGCCAATGGGGGCAGAGCCGCTGGAAGGGATCCCCGCCACGGCCCCACGCGCCCCGTGTGGGTTCGGGCGTGCCAGTTGTAGGCGGTGCAGGCGTTGCAATAATCGTTAGTAAGGGGCAAGGACAGACCCCAACACGTAAAGAAAAACATCTCGTCATTAGACTTATGTCCATGGAGCTTCATTTTTCTTAATTCCTTGGGTTCTCGCTGTTCTCTGTGAGTTGCGTCGGAGAGAGTGAAAAAAAGGCGGTCTGGCAAACAGGCGAGGAGCACAACACGAACACTACAAAACGAAAAGCGGCAAAATAATACATTTGCCGGCGAGACCGGGGGCTAAACCACACGTATTCGCCAATTTCTATAGCAAATTTCCATAACCTTGTTCTTTCTTTATATATATATATATATATAGTCTGGTCGCCTAATTTGTGTTTGCGCTTGGGACTTGTGGCGGCACTAATGTTTCCAGAACCTCCTCTGCGACCGACCATTGGCTGCCCTTACTTTCTGAGGCTCCAGTGAGCGAAGGATGGCCAGCGCTCCTTGGGCCAAAAGGGACGGATAGGGTGTATATTGTGTGTATTT
>NW_024803542.1:0-4501 GCF_019175285.1 Sceloporus undulatus | reverse complement strand
CCTGTGGAATCCTGGGATTTGTAGTTCGTTGTGGCACCAGAGCTCTCTGGCAGAGAAGGCTAAGTGTTCAAAGGCAAAATCCCAGGATTCCATAGCACTGAGGGTTGAAGACAAACCTATTACTCACATTTACCATCCACTGCTTCCAAACTACCAGATTAACTTTTATTTCTATCTCATTCATTTTTGAATTATCTGTTAATAAGTAAAAAGCAAATATATATTGTTCTACTTATCCTTATCCTTACGAATCATTTATTTTCTCTTTCAGTCCTCATTTAAATTGTAAAACAGTTGATACAAAATCGCTCTCATTAGATTAAACTAAACATCATTGGGCTTTTAACCTCACAAAATACTTCTGTTTTACAGCTGTTATATTTCTTTGAATAAATTAAAACACCTCAACTTAAATTAGTTCTGTCTCTAAAGTATCATTTTCCCTCCATGCTTCTGGAGATATTCAATTATATTATTCCAGTCTCCTTTATATAAATTTGACGCTCCTTTCTAATTCCTTTTGAGAGTTTGTCCATTTCCATCATGTCCAGAAGCTTAAATATCCAATCTTCTTTTGAAGGCATTTCTTTAGTTTTCCTTCTCTGAGCAAACACTATTCTTCCAGATGACAACATATAAAATAATATTTTACCATGTGTTTTTTCCTATGGTTTGTTCTATTATATTAAGCAAAGAATTTCAGGTGAGATTTTAAAAGATAAAGTTACAACTTTCTTAATTTCAAGATAAATCAACTTCCAAAGTTGTATCTCTTTCCCACAAGTCCAAAACATTTGATAGATTGAGCCCTGCTCCTTTTCACATTTCCAACACAAATTACTTCAATTCTTATACATATTTCTTATTCTCTCTGGTGTTAAATACCATAAAAATGTTTTGTAATAACTCTCTTTGATGTTTTGGCTGCAAGTATAGTTCAGTCTGTTTTTCCAAGTGTACTTCCACTGGTCTAATTCAACTGCAAAACCAAAGTTTTAAGACCATCTGATCATAGTTTCTTCAATAACGTTCTCTTATGTACAGATTTCAACAATACAATTATAAAGTCTTGCTAATAAGGCATCTTTATTCAACATTATTTCCTGTTCTAGATCAGAGTCTGATTTGCAAATACCATAATGTTTTTTATCCATTAGGAAGAGCTCTCTAATTGTCTGTAAAAGAAACATGAAAGATCATAATCCTGATCATTAGGATCTTCTCGTGTCTTTATTCTAGAACCAGTTCTATCTATTTGGATTAATTCTTTATAGGAGATCCAATTCACGTCCTTTTTTGAATCTCTGATCTCTTTTCTCAGGAACTTCATCTCGGCCCCTTGGACACAGCTTTGGGGCACCTTTTGCTGGAAGTGACCCAAGGGCAAGACCACCAGGACCCCTGCCCACCTGATGGCCGACACAGAGGCCAAGCGGAGGGAGTTGGCCTCCAAGAGAAAGAGGATGCAGAGGTACAAGAACTCTTTGGTGAGTCGAGTTTCTTGACTATTACTTTCATCTGTGTCACTGCTGGGCCAGTTCATGAAAGCAAGTGGGGAACATACTCTCCCAATTAAGCAGAGACAGTCCTGGTTAATCCTCTGTTAACTCATTTTTTCAGGGGCTTTTAAAAATGTCCCGGTTGCTCTCTCCTCCTCCCACTCTCCCCCTTCTCAGCTCACTTCAGTTCCTGAATGCCATTCAGTTTGTCCCCCATCAGTTCAAAAGTGGGGAGAGGAGAGGAAAGAAAGAGGGAGGAATTGCCCTTCCCAGGAGGCTGAAGCAAAAGCAAACTGCTGTGCCCTTCCTAGCTTGTGTGATCATCCTCATAAATAACTTTGTTCATCCTCACCACATTCTAGTGTTGCTTGTCCACATGTGTCTTGCTTTTCCTGTCTGTGAAAAGTTGGGGGATATGGGAGAGCATCTCTGCATCTAAATATGGGGTGGACCCATTGGTCCTCAAGTCCAGAGTGCTCCCCAGAACTGTTTTTTAAAAATGAGATTTGCCTCTAAAATGTGGCAAGAAATGGCTAAATGCACCATAATTCTTTTGTGACTAAATGTACTATATATTTTGGGATAGTCGGTATCCTAATCCATCCTCAATATCCCAGCCATGGCCTAAATTATATTGTTTATTATATTGTATACTATATTGGAAAGATTTGAGACAAACTGGTTCTCAAAGGCAGTAGCTTTTTTCTTGCTAACAGAATTTAAAGTTTATATCCTGGACTGAATTCTGAAGTGATGAAATAATATTTGGGATGCACCATGTGCTTTCCTCCCCTTTTGTTTAGTCACTCACTGGATGACGGCTGTTTTCTGTTGCAGGTGACCTTTGCGGATGTGGCAGTATATTTCACTGAAGAGGAATGGAAACTTTTGACGAAGAAGCAGAGACTGATGTACAGCTATGTGATGATGGAGAATTATCAGAATGTGGCCTCTGTGGGTAAGGAACCGGAATCCATTCTCCTTTATATGAAGACTCAGGACCCTTTAATGCCAAATTATCATGGTGCTATGATTCCACAAGAATTACAGAATCATAGCATTGGAATAGACCACAAGTGCGATCCAGTTCAACCCTCTTCTGCCATGCAGGAATACACATTCCAAGCCTCTGTTTAAAAACCTCCAAAGAAGAGGATTCCATCAAACTCTAAGGGAGTATATTCCACTGTCGAAGAGCTCTTACTGTCCCAAAGTTCCTCCTAATGTTTAGGTAGAACTTCTTTCCCTGTGGCTTGCATCCATTGTGGTGTCTCCTTTTTTTCTGTAGTAGCAGAAAGCATGCTTCCTCCATCCCCAATACGATCCTTTCCGATATTTGAACATAGATATCATATCCACTCTTAACTTTCTTTTCTCCAGGGTAAACATACCCAGCTGTCTAAGTCACTCCTCACAGGGCTTGATGGTTTCCAGATCCTTCACCATTTTGGTTGCCCTCCTCTGGTCATGTTCCAATTGTCATCATCCTTTTTGAATTGTGGGGCCCAGAACCGGACACAGGATTATTCCAAGAGAGGCCTGATCAAAGCAGAATAGCGTGGCACTATTTCCCTTGATCTAGAAACTATATTCGTATTGATGCAGCCTAGAATCACATTGGCCTTTAGGAGTCCTATATCCCTTTCAAGCGTAGTTTAATTGTGATAGCAACATCCTATAGAATATCTGAATTTGTAGTTTAGTGAGGCACTATTGGAGAGACACCAAAGGAGAGGGGCCTTGGGGATTGGGAGACAGCCACGAACCTGACAGATTTTAAGAACTGGTTTGAGAGAACCTCTGAGAATCGGCTCAAATCTTTGTTTTCAGACATATTTAGGGGTTCCATTTAGCAATCATGAGTAATGTCTATGAAGGGAGGAAAGGGGGGCACAAAACCTGCATTTTTCTCTAGGTTTTCTTTTCCTAACTGAGCATGCTTAGCTCCATGGTTGATTCCAGAGGCCCTTTGTTACCCAGAATGCTGGAGTCTGGGGAGGACACCCGCAACTGCTATGCTTTTAGGTGAATTTGGTACTTAGTAGAAAGCAGATACATAGTTTGGCTGGGGCAAGAGTGACATTGGGATACAGCCCAACTATACCAGCCCTGAAAGCACAGAGAACTCCAAAGGCATTTGAAATAGGTTTTTATGTTTTATTTAGGGGGAAAGCAAAATATACGCTTACACATGCATATACAGATATAGGTGTTCACACACACACACACAAGAACTAGGTAACAAAGGTGGGCGTTGTGATTAGTGTGAGGCTTTGTTAATAGTAAAACTTTACCTAGATGGATCTTGATTCCAATTGCTGAGGGTCCAGAATGGGGAAAGAAGTCAGTGACTCCAATGGCAAGTGGAGCTGGTGAGTGTAGTGAGGTGTTTACCAATGTAAACCAACAGACTATCTGTCTGTATTTGGACTGACATCAAACAACAGCCAGTCAGGGCAGATATTTATACTGGAATTGTTTCTTGAGGTCAGAAACCGAGTGTTCAAAAATGTTTAAATCATTTTTGAATGTTTCCTGGGGTAATGGTTTGAAACCAAATTGAATGCAATGGGTCCTTGGTGGAAATATCTCAGACAAAAAAGAGTAGCACACTGGCTCTCAAGTCCTTCTTGGCTCTGAATTCTGAACGCGTTCATGAGCCAATATACAGCACAATCTGAGGGTGACGCTCTCAGATGCAGCTCAACAATAACATAGCAGAGTATGGAAGCAAATATCCAGATGTAGATAATGGCAATGCACTGGCCACTTTTCACTTAAAAATAGAGTCACAAACACAGTTGATTTCATAAATTCTCTATCTTGAGTTGCAAAATAATACAAATAGTTGCAAGCTCTCCTCTCCAACTTCCATCAACTTCACCATCTCTTGTACACACAACTTCAGTCCAATCCACACCAATCCACATGTGAGCTGCATACTGTATTGTCATCTCCTGGTGCCAAACAGCATGAAGCGTCCTCTGCATTTAGCTTGCATC
>NW_024803541.1:0-7660 GCF_019175285.1 Sceloporus undulatus | reverse complement strand
CTGTGTGGACTCTCTGATGTTTCACTTGGGCTGACTTCTCAGAAAAACATTTCCCACAATGCTGACATTTGTATGGCTTCTCTCCTGTGTGGACTCTCTGATGTGTCACTAGATTTGATTTCAATGAAAAATATTTCCCACAATGCTGGCATTTGTATGGCTTCTCTCCTGTGTGGATTCTCTGATGTCTTACTAGGTTTGACTTGAAAGAAAAACATTTCGCACAATGCTGGCATTTGTATGGCTTCTCTCCTGTGTGGACTCTCTGATGTTTCACTAGGATTGACTTGTAAGCAAAACTTTCCCCACAATGCTGACAATTATGTGACTTCTTTCTTGTGTGGACTCTCTCATGACTGACAAGTTCTTCTGTAAACAAGGAAAATGACAGACAAGACAATCTCAGTGTTAAGAGAGGAAGGTGTTACCCCAAGATTTAGCCCCACAATCATCCTTCCCTATTTCAGATTAAATTTAAAAAGTTGGTGTGAGTGACCCAATCATAACCACTTCTGGATGCCTCTAAATCCATATAATGATTGCATCCTTACTCATAGGAGCTAGCAAAGATAGAAAGAACTTTTATAAGGAAATCAGTGGAATCAGAAAGTCAGGCAGTTGAAAAATATTCCATTAAATATATGTAAAAATATTTTGATTGAAAAGTGGCATCGTTTCCTGTGAGACTGCCATTGAATGTTGAGTCAGAGCACATGGCATGATGCAAGCTAACTGCAGAGGTCCCTTCATGCTGTTTGGCACCAGGAGATGACCCACAACCAATACAGTATGCAGCTCACATGCGGATTGATGTGGATTGGATTGGAGTTGTGTGTACAAGAGATGGTGAACATGAAGGAAGTCAGAGAGGAGAGCTTGCAAATATTTGTATTATTTTGCAACTCAAGATAGAGAACCTCCAAGGAGTTCAATGAAATCAACTGTGTTTGTGACTCTATTTTTAAGTGAAAAGTGGCCAGTGCATTGCCATTATCTATATCTGGACATCTGTTTCCATACTCTGCTATGTTATTGTTGGCTGCATCTGGAATTGCCACCCTCAGATTGTGCCGTATATTGGCTTGTGAATGTGATCAGAATTCAGAGCCAAGAAGGACCAAGAGCCGGTGTGCTAATCCTTTTTGTCCGAGATATTTCCACCAAGCACCCAATGCATTCAATTTGGTTTCAAACCATTCCCCCAGGAAACATTCAAAAACGATTTAAACCTTTTTGAACACTCAGTTTGTGACCCAAAGAAACAATTCCAGTATAAATATCTGCCCTGCCTGGCTGTTGTTTGACGGCAGTCCAATTACAGACAGATAGTCTGTGGGATTACATTGCTAAGTACCTCAATGCACTCGCCAGCTCCACTTGCCATGGAAGTTACTGACTTCTCTCCCAATCTGGACTCTCAGCAATTGGAATCAAGATCCATCTAGGTAAAGTTTTAGTACAGTGGGCCCCCGGGTTACGAAATTAATTCGTTCCGCCGCCATTTTCGTAACCCGGAAGGCTTTCGCAAGCCGAAAAGCCATAGGCGCTAATGGGGAAAAGCCGCAATTTCGTGCGAAATAGCGCCGAAAAGCACCAAAATTTTCTTCGTAACCCAGAATAACCTTCGTAACCCGGAACTATTTTTTCTATTGATTTTTTTCGTAACCCGGAAATTTCGTAACGCGGCGCATTCGTATCCCGGGGTAAGACTGTATTAGCAAAGCCTGACACTAATCACAACTCCCACCTTTGTTACCTAGTTCTTGTGTGTGTGTGTGTGTGTGCATGTGTGAGTGAACACCTATATCTGTATATGCGTGTGTATGCATGTATTTTGCTTTTCCCCTAAATAAAATATAAAAACCTATTTCAAATGCCTTTGGAGTTCTCTGTGCTTCCAGGCCTGGTATAGTTGGGCTGTATCCCAATGTTGTTCTTGCCCCAACCAAACTATATATCTGCTTTCAACTAAGTACCAAATTCCTCTAAAAGCACAGCACTTGCAATGTCCTCCCCAGACTCCAGCATTTTGGGCAACAAAGGCCTCTTTGTTCCATCAACCATGAAACTAAGCAAGCTCAGGTAGGAAAAGTAATATTAAGAAAAAATGCAGGTTTTGTGTCCCCCATTCCTCACTTCATAGATATTATTCATAATTGCTAAATGGAATCCCTAAATATGTCTGAAAACAAAGATTTGAGCCTATCCTCAGAGGTTCTCTCAAACCAGTTCTTAAAATCTGTCAGGTTCATGGCTGCCTCCCAATCCCCAAGGCTCCTCTCCTTTGGTGTCTCTCCAATAGTGCCTCACTAATCTACAAATTCAGATATTCTACAGGATGTTGCTATCACAATTAAACTGCACTTGAAAGGGATCTAGGACTCCTAAAGGCCAATGTGATTCTAGGCTACATCAATAGTATAGTTTCTAGATCAAGGGAAGTAATAGTGCCACTCTATTCTGCTTTGGCCAGGCCTCTCTTGGAATAATCCTGTGTCTGGTTTTGGGCCCCACAATTCAAAAAGGATGTTGACAACATGCCCAGAGGAGGGAAACCAAAGTGGTGAAGGATCTGGAAACCATCAAGCCCTATGAGGAGTGACTTAGACAGCTTGTATGTTTAGCCTGGAGAAAAGAAATTTAAGAGTGGATATGATATCCATGTTCAAATATCGGAAAGGATCGTATTGAGGATAGGGGAAGCATGCTTTCTGCTACTACAGAAAAAAGGAGACACCACAATGGATGCAAGCCACAGGGAAAGAGGTTCCATGTAAATATTAGGAGGAACTTTGGGATAGTAAGAGCAATTTGACAGTGGTATATACTCCCTTAGAGTTTGATGGAGTCCTCTTCTTTGGAGGTCTTTAAAGAGGTTTGGAATGTGTATTCCTGCATGGCAGAAGGGGGTTGAACTGGATGGCCCTTGTGGTCTATTCCAATGCTATGATTCTGTAATTCTAGTGGAATCATAACACAATGATAATTTGGCATAAAAGGAACCTCAGTCTTCATAGAAAGGAGAATGGATTCCGGTTCCTTACCCACAGAGGCCACATTCTGATAATTCTCCATCATCACATAACTGTACATCAGTCTCTGCTTATTCGTCAAGAGTTTCCATTCATCCTCGGTAAAATATACTGCCACATCCGCAAAGGTCACCTGCAATAGAAAATAGCCCTGATCCAGAGAGTGACTAAGCAAAAGGGGAAGAAAGCACATGGTTCATCCCAAATATTATTTCATTACTTCACAATTCAGTCCAGGAAATAAACTTTAAATTCTGTCAGCGAGAGAAAAAAAAACCTCTGCCTTCGAGACCCAGTTTGTCTCGAATCCTTTCAATATAATAAACAATATAATATAGGCCATGGCTGGGATATTGAGGATGGATTAGGATACTGACTATCCCAAAATATATAGTACATTATGCCATAAAAGAATTATGGTGCATTTAGCCATGTATTGCAAGATTTTAGAGGCAAATGTCATTAAAAAAAAAACAGTTCTGGGGAGCAATTTGGACATGAAGGCCACTGGGCCCACCCCCAATTTAGATCCAGAGACATTTCCCCATATCTCCAAAAATATAACAGATGGAAAAAGCAAGACAAAAGCAAGATGGCCAAAGTTGTGTATGAGGAAGATCACGCAAGCTAGGAAAGGTACAGCAGTTTGCTTTAGCTTCAGCCTCATGGGAAGGGCAATAACCTGCCTCCTTCTTTCGTCTCCTCTCCCCACTCTCTCCCACAGTTGAAGGGGTGCAAATTCAATGGCACTCAGGAATTGAAGATAGCTGAGAAGGGGGAAAGTGGGAGGATGAGAAAACAACCAGTACATTTTTAAAAGCCCCTGAAAAAGTGGGGTGACAGAGGATTAACTAGGACTGTCTGCTAAATTGGGAGAGTACATTCTCCACTTGCTTCCATGAACTGGCCCAGCAGCAACACAGATGAAGCTGATAGTCAATAACCTCGACTCACCAAAGCGTTCTTGTATCTCTGCATCCTCTTTCTCTGGGAGCCCAACTCCCTCCGCTTGGCCTCTGTGTTGGCCATCAGGTGGGCAGGGTCCTGGTGGTCTTGCTCTTGGGTCTCTTCCACCAAAAGGTGCCCCAAAGCGGTGTCCAAGGGGGCCGAGATGAAGTTCCTGAGAAAAGAGACCAGAGATTCAAAAAAGGACGCAAATTGGATCTCCTATAAAGAATGAATGCAAATAGATAGAACTGGTTATAGAATAAAGACACGAGAAGATCCTAATGATCAGGGTTATGATCTTTCATGGTTCTTTTACAGACAGTTATGAGAGCTCTTCCTAATGGATTAAAAACAATACGGTATTTGCAAATCAGACTCTGATCTAGAACAGGAAATAAGATGCCTTGTTAGTAACACTTTATAATTGTATTCTTAAAAAATCTATACAGAAGAGGAAGTTATTGAAGAAAATATGATCAGATGGCCTCAAAACTGTCAAAGAGAGTTATTATAAAGCATTTTTGATGGTATTTAACACCAGAGAGAATAAGCAAGATGTATAAGAATTGCAGTAATTCATGTTGGAAATGTGAAAAGGAGCAGGGCTCAATCTATCAAATGTTGTGGACTTGTGGGAAAGAGATACAACTTTGGAAGTTGATTTAAGTTGGAATTAAGAAAGTTGTAACTATATCTTTTAAATTCTCGCCTGAAACTTTTTGCTTAATATAATAGAACAATCCATAGGAAAAAAAACACATGGTAAAATGTTATTTTATACGTTGTCATCTGCAAGAATAGTGTTTGCTTAGAGATGGAAAACTAAAGAAATACCTTCAAAAGAAGATTGGATATTTAAGCTTCTGGACATGATGGAAATGGACAAACTCTCAAGAGGAATTAGAAAGGAGCGTCAAATTTATATAAAGGAGACTGGAATAATATAATTGAATATCTCCAGAAGCATGGAGGGAAAATGCTACTTTAGAGACAGAACTAATTTAAATTGAAGTATTTTAATTTATTCAAAGAAATATAACAGCTGTAAAACAGAAGTATCTTGGGAGGTTAAAAGCCCAATGATGTTCAGTTTAATCTAATGAGAGCGATTTTGTATCAACTGTTTTACAATTTAAATGAGGACTGAAAGAGAAAATAAATGATTCGTAAGGATAAGTCTAAGTAGAACAATATATATTTGCTTTTTACTTATTAACCGATAATTAAAAATGAATGAGATAGAAATAAAAGTTAGACTGGTAGTTTGGAAGCAGTGGATGGTAAATGCGAGTAACAGGTTTGTCTTTAACCCTCAGTGCTATGGAATCCTGGGATTTTGCCTTTGGACACTTAGCCTTCTCTGCCAGAGAGCTCTGGTGCCACAACGAACTACAAATCCCAGGATTCCACAGGATGGAGCCAGGAGAGTTAAAGCACTCATGTCTTGATTTTACCTTCCTAATAATGGGTTTCCTTTAAAAGAAATAGCAGTCTGCTTCTCTGTCTAAGCCTTATTTTTGTTGTTCTTGTTTGTTTCTATGTTTATTTGAGAATAATATGAGATGGTCTGGTCTCCTTCCTTCTTCCCTGAAAATCTATTAATAAGGAAATTGGGGAGACTTTTAAAACCTCACAAAGCAGCTACTTTTGGCCTTTTTTGGGGGACTAGGCTCCTCTTAGAAGCCAGAGCCCAATGTTTGTCAAGAAGAAGAATAATAAGGCTTGTATTAAAACTATCCTCCCCATTTCTGATCCCTTTTAAAACCCATGTTCCCCAGAAGGAGCAGAGCTGTGTAATACGAAAAGCCTCTCAGAAAAGAGACACAAAAGACACACAAAAAGACACACTTCCTTCCTTTTGGCCCAAGGAGCCTGGCCTCCTTCTCTCTCTGGAGCCTCAGGAGAGAAAGAGATGCCTCTGTTCAACTGAGGCCTCAGAGAAGGTTCTGGAACATTATTCCCCACAGTCACAAACAGCACAAAATGGCCGCCGGAACACAAAATGGCCACCTCTGCCTCAGCGATTGTCAGTTGGCAGTTTGAGGCCTTCAGGGAACCCAAAATGGAGGATGAAAGGGCCCCAAAGTCAGAAGGGTCCTCAAACAGGATTTCCAAACCTTAACAACACCTAAAATGCCAAACCAAAAGAACATTCCCAGAGTTCCATAGCACTGAGCCATGGCCATTACAGTGGTGCAGAAGAAGAATGCCCAGCGATGGTGGCACTAATGATGATTAATGTCTGGCAGCAGCTCCATCTCCCCCCCCCCCACCCTCATCATCATCATCATCATCATCATCATCATCATCTTTGCTACAGCATGAGAGCCACCATTAAAAGCATTGAAATCCCCTTTGGGGAGTCCCACTCTCCCACCTTCAGAGAGAGTGGGCCGTGCCTAAGACTGCTGGGCCTCCTTCCTCCCCTCCTTAATGGCAATGGCCAAAGGAAAGCAGCACCAGCAGCAGTAGACCCAAGCCAGGCCCAGCCAGACCTCAACACAGCAGTGAAGCCTAGTGGTTCCGGGCCTTGTCTCTCTGCTGTCGCTTCACTCCACTCCCCTCTTTCTCTCCTTCCTTCCTCCTTTAATGTCTGTCTGCCTCTTTCTCCCTCTAAAACTCTGCTGCCCTCTCCTCATTCTCTCTTCTGCACACAGAGCTAAATATAGAAGATGAAGCTCCACCTCTTCTTGAAGCTGGCCAATGGGGGCAGAGGAGCTGGAACACCCCACCGCCTGCACCAAACACACATTTTGTGTTCTGGCATCCATTTTGTGTGCTGCTTGTGACTGTGGGGAACAATGTTCCAGAACCTTCTCTGAGGCCTCAGTTGAACTGACCATTGGCTTCTCTTTCTCTCCTGAGGCTTTAGAGTGAGAAGGAGGCCCAGCTCGTTGGGCCAAAAGGAAGAAAGTGTGTCCCTTTGTGTGTCTTTTGTGTGTCTTTTCTGAGAGGGTTTTCTTACACAGCTCTGCTCCTTCTGGGGAACATGGGTTTTAAAAAGGATCAGAAATAGGAAGATAGTTTTAATACAAGCCTTATTCACCTCACAAACAACTCTATCATATTGTGTAATAGAGCACCACATTCAAGACATATTAGTTCAAAACCACAATCATATCCCCTGTCCAAGCAAGAGTTAAACTACAAAGTGCCCTTCCGTTACCCTTCCGAATGGATGGGAACTGAATCCAAGGCAAGTCACGTGATGCGGATTCAGGCAAAGCGGAGTGAGTGCAAATTGTATCACCACACCGGTGCATACCATACAGATTCAATGATTTTAACTGGGACCCTTGCGCATGCTCAGTGGGGGTCTGAACGCAACCTGAACCTTTGCACTTCCGGGGTGAAGAAAAGAGCCTGGTTCCACTTTCACCTGAATGACAGCTGCACCTTTCTTCCTCCCTTCTATTTCCCCATCCCTGGCAGCCAAATTCAAAGGGGGTCCTTTTGTCAGAGCCCCCATCCATTTCAGCCACATTTACATCTATCCTCCTGTCATTCTCCTCATCTATTTCATCTACATCTCTCCTTCCCTTCGTAACAGTTGCCTTCTCTTAAATTGCATCCACACGGAGGAGATAATCTGGTTTAACTCCACTTTAACTGTCCTGGCTCAGTGCTATGGAATTCTGGGAACTGTAGTGTCCTGAGACATTGAGCCTTCTCTGCCAGAG
>NW_024803540.1:0-7675 GCF_019175285.1 Sceloporus undulatus | reverse complement strand
GCTGCCCATTGGTGGGCTGGGCCTTGGAGGCGGGGCCCTGCACAGCATGCAGGGAGGGAGGGGCCTAGGCCTATATAAGGCCATGTTGCTGGCCCCTTCCCTCAGTCGGTTGCTTGGCTTCGAGCAGAGCGGAGCCAAGCTGTGGAAGGGAGCAAGTCTTGGTGCTTCTCCTGCCCGCCCACCGCTGTTGTTAGGTGGTTTTTAGTCACAACTTGGTGGCAGCATAGGCCAGGATCTGCACGTTGTGGTACCAGGGCTATGGAGCTCTGGTTTGGGAGTCAATAGGTACCCGGGGGGGAATAGGGCAGGCGTTTGGCCATTGCGGGGGCCAGAACGCAGGAGCACCTCCCGGTGACTAGGGGCTTTGTGAATTGGTGAACGCAAGACAAGGTTTGCGGTCAAGTTGTGTTCCTTAGCCCCTAGGTCATCCCAAGCACCGGGTGGGTGGCTGGTTTGGATAATCAGACTACTTCGGGTGGTTTGATTGCACAGATTCTGACCTTATGCTTTGTGCTAACCCTACCAATTGTTTGCAAATAAAGTCGTGGCCTTACTTCCAACATGTTGTACTGTGGTTATTTGACAGCAACATCTGAGGCAATGGGAACGTTTGCCCAGGGTGGCATGTTTAAATAGGTGGTTACATTTAGGCATGAAGTACAAAATAGAAAAAGAAAGGACATTGATGAGGACCCATAGGAATTTATTTCGGCAGAAAGGAAACATCCTTGGTATCTATGGTTAGGAGGGGCTTATATGCTAGGAGGGGTATAACCTTTGAGATTGGTTCAAAGTGCCCATTTCTCATCATGTCATGGGGTGGGGATAGGGGTGGGGAATTGCCCTGGGTACAATGTTGAGCAGAGCAGCGGAGGACAGAGGGTCCTGGAGATGTCTCATCAGCAGGGTCACCATGGGCTGAGATCTATTCGAGGGCAGTTAACAACAAAACAATGTGATCACCCAGGTCATATGTGATTGGCTGGCCTAGGACAGTCTATAAGTACATAGCCTGCTAGTACAACTAGTCTGTTCACCCTTATTGTCGAGGAGTAGGCTGAAGAAGATTGCTGCCTTGACTCAGTCTGCGTTGGGAGGTCCCACTGAAGAGTTTGGGTTAAGGAGTTATTGACATTTAATTAATGCGTGTGGCCTTACTTTCCCCCATCGTTCACATCCCACTTTTTATTTCTGGTGGGTAAGCAAAGAGATGTCTGACCTACATGCTGTTCCTCAAGCACTGATTCAAGTGCTGTTCCTATCTCAGAGTTTAGATGGGCAAGGGTCCCGTCCAGCAGAGTCCCGTCCAACAGAGCTGTTCAGGGTGATTAAAGAGCTAATCCAACTGCCTCCCACCCTGAGCCTGTTACTAGAACCATCTAGAGCCTTCTGTGACGCTTTCAATTACTTCTTTGAGGATAAAATCTTTCAGATAAAGGCTGATCTGGATGCGGACATTACAACAGAACCAGTAAGAGAGGTGGCCAGTGACTCTGCGGACTCAGTTATACTGGATCATTTTGAGTTGTAAATACTGATGAAGTGGACAAATTCCTTGGAAGTATAAAGAGGACGACATGCTCTCTCGATCCTTGCCCATCGTGGTTGACCATTCGGGGGAGGGGGGGGGATGTGATAAAAACTTTTTTACATCTCATAATTAACACATCCCTTAAAGTGGGACCATTTCCATCAGAACTGAAACAAATGATAGTCAAACTGCTATTAGAAAATCCCTCCTTAGCGCTGTCTCCCTTTTACCACCCTTGGGCAAAGTGATTGAGAGGGCAGTTGCCCTACAACATCAAGCTGTATTGGATGAAACCAATTATCTTTTCTGATTTCAAACTGGCTTTAGGATGGGATATGGTGTTGACACAGCCATGGTCACCTTAGTTGATGATCTCTCTTGGGGCATCGACAAGGGAAGTGTGACCTTTTTGGTTGTCTTGGACATGTCAGTGGCTTTCGATACCATAGACCATGGTATCCTTCTGGAACGCCTTAGGGAGTTAGGTATTGGGGTTATTGTGCTCCAGTGGTTCCATTCCTACCTCTCAGGCAGATTACAGATGGTGAAGCTGGGGGACACATGCTCTTCTAAAGGAGAGCTGACATCTGGCATCCCTCAGGGTGCCATTCTGCCCCCCATTCTGCTTAACATTTACATGAAACTGCTGGGAGACATGGGGTGCGGTGTTATCAGTATGCTGATGACACCCAAATCTACTTCTCTATGTCTTTGACTGATGCAGTGACTAAGAATGGCATCTCTCCTCTGGATGCCTGTCTTAAGTCAGTAATGGGCTGGATGAGGGAAAACAAACTTATGTTAAACCCAGAGAAAATGGAAATACTCATGATAGATACCCCAGGTCTATGGAAGGAATTTTGTCATCCTGTCCTGGACGGGGTCAAACTTCCCCTAAAGGACGAAGTTTATAGTTTGGGGGTACTTTTGGATCCAACTGTCTGCCTGGAAGAAGATAAGCCCTCCCTTCATCCACCATCTTGAGGGAGAGAGAGTCAGGCTAGCTCCACCAGGTCTGCCTGGAAGAAGATAAGCCCTCCCTTCAGCCACCATCTTGAGGGAGAGAGAGACAGGCTAGCTCCAACTGTCTGCCTGAAGAAGACAAGCCCTCCATCCGGTCCATCTGCCTTGGTCCAGGCCTCAGAGGGAGAGAAGAACTGCTGGACCTGATCCCCTCCCTCCCTCACCATTCCTTTCTCCTTTTGTTTTGTGTCTTTTTAGATTGTAAGCCTGCGGGCAGGGAACCGTCTATTATCCCCTCTGTTGTAAACCGCTCGGATTCCCAGTGATTGGGCGGTATATACATAAATCCTATTATTATTATTATTATTATTATTATTATTATTATTATTATTATTATCTCTACAGTTATCATCTCAAGCAGATGTGATGGCCAGAAGTGCCTGGTACCAACTTCGGTTGATACACCAACTGTGTCCCTACCTGGACCAAAAGGACCTTGAAGCAGTTGTACTTGCACTGGTAATCTCTCGTCTTGATTTCTGCAATGCTCTTAACCTGGGGCTACCTTTGTACCAAGTTCGGAAACTTCAATTGGTGCAAAATGCAGCAGCCAGATTGGTCACCAGAACACCTAGGTCATACCACATAACACCTGTACTAAAATCTCTTCACTGGCTGCCGATTAGTTTCCAGGCACAGTACAAAGTGTTGGTCATTACCTTTAAAGCCCTACATGGCTTGGGCCTGAGTTACTTGTAGGAAAGCCTCTCCCTACACAATCCACCCTGCACTCTCAGAACAACTGGGAAGAATTTGCTTGGATTACCCAAAGACTAGACTAACATCAACTTTCCACAGGGTATTTGCTCCTATGGCTCCCAAATTGTGGAATGGTTTGCCGGAGGAGATCCATCTTATTACCACCTTAGACGCCTTCAAGAAGGCACTCAAGATGGATCTCTTCCAGCGAGCCTATCCCCCTGATCTACTATAACAATTATAAGAAGACACTTCATTTTGAGCATCCATTGGAAGCTAGATGTTGATATTGAACTTTTATAGGATTGATTCATTGCTGTGTTTTTAGATTTTATGTCATATGAATGTATTTTAACTGAACTGTAATTTTAAATTTTACTGTTGTACTCCTGCCTCGATCCACAGGGAGAAGCAGAAAATATATAAATAAAAACTATTATTATTATTATTAGATACACCAGAAACATCCACAGATCCAATCTCAGTTTAATTAGTTGGTGGGGAAGACTAGTCCCAGACAGGATTGAAGTAATGACAAGCACAGCAAACTGGAAAGGAAAGGAAAGCACATCTGAGAGAGAAAAAAAGGAATAGGTGAGGAAAATGAACAAGGAGCAAGGGGAAAGTGCAAACAAACATATTTTCATATAGTTAAAATTTGTTTCAGATAAGGAAGAAAATTAAGTTATTTCAGTAGCTTCACAGAAAAGAAAAGAAGCTAGGCTTTGAAAGAAAAAGGAAATGGGCACCATATGGATCTTCTGAATTTTTTTGAAAGACTCACTCTATTTGACTTCTCTTTCCTAACAGCCTTCTGCCTGGCTGTAGCAGAAGGATAGAAGGCAGCAGGAGGATATGCTCCATGGGTGAGAGCTTCATTTGGAGTCCTTGCCTAAACCATTTCCATGCAAACAGAAGCTTTCTAACTTAAAAGACAGGTGCCTGAGTATGTTTTTTCTTCTTCTCATCCTTTTCCCAATTCTGTATTGTGTCCTTCATATTGTAAGTCTGAAAGCAAGGACTTTCTTCATTATGGAATACATTCTGGAGCCTTTTTCATCTGAACAACAGTTGAGAATGCTTAAAATCATTATCATCCAAGACAGCTACCTGCTGGGGATGCTCTAGATGGATTTCATGCACTGATTGAGGGGTTGGACCTGATGGCTTATGTTGCCCCTTTCAACTCTATGGTTCTATCCCAGGTCACAGGGCAGGTAGGAATGTGAGCATGGAGTGGAAACCATACCCTATGAGGAACGACTTAGGGAGCTGGGTATGTTTAGCCTGGTGAAGAGAAATTTAAGAGGTGACATGATAGCCATGTTTCAATATTTGAAGTGATGTCATATTGAGGATGGAGCAAGCTTGTTTTCTGTTGTTCTAGAGGCTAAGACATGGAGTTATAGAAACAGGTTCAAGCTATAAAAAAAGAGATTCCACCTAAACGTTAGGAAAACCTACCTGATGGTAAGACCACTTCTACAGTGGAACACACTCTCTTGGAGGGTAGTGGAATTTCCTCCTTTGGAGACTTTTTATAAGAGGTTGGATGGCCATCTGTTGGGGGTGCTTTGACTGTGTCTTCCTGCGTGGCAGGAGGTTAGACTGGATGGCCCTTCTGGTCTCTCCCAGTTTTAGGATTCTGTGATTCTATAAGTACTGTGTAAATTATTTTTGCATTGGCAGCTGTCTCCAGCCAAAGTTACCCCTTTTCTCCAAATCATACAGCAGCTCTCTTTCCCTTTAGCTATATATAACTCTAGAACAGTTGATACCAGGTGCTGCAGCATAAATGCTTATAGTTGACAGCCACAGAGAGTTTGAAACAAAGTAATCATGAAGAAAATTATATAAAACAATAATGCAAGAAAAAATTTCCACATAAGAAAATTACACCCATAAATCTTGCTTTGAAATGTTTCATTTGCAGAGAGTTCACGTTATATCCAAGAGGCAAATTCATTTTAAATGTATTAGTTTCATGTATAAGATACAGAATGCATATTTCATTAACAAAAATTAAAAAGTTAGATTCATAAGAAACTCTAAAGTCTGTGAAGTGTTTGTATAAATGTTAGCATCTGTTTGTTTTTAATGAAAGATAATTTTCAATATTTGTAAACTGTAAAATCTGGCTCTGTCAACTTCAACCTTCAAAAACAAAAACAATCTTGACTAAAAGTAATAGGATATTGTGGGCTAATACCATTTCTGTATTTAACATTTTTCAAACTGCCTGCAGTCATCACAGAAGTACAAATGGAAGTTAAAGTGTTAATTGATTTCATAATAAGGGAAAGCTAGAAGTTGTAGATATGGGCCCAAAGCAACAAAAATTGGCAAATGCTAACATATAAAACATGTGATCCTGTGTTTGAAACATCACTTGTATCTGAACATTTTCATGATAAGATTAATATAATACATTTAAAATACCAGCAGCTAGATGGTAGTCATATACAACATATTTTCATATATATCTTCATTGGAGTTTTTAAAAGAAAAATAAGAGCACAAAAATGTTTTCAGTAGCTTATCTTACAGTAGTTGGGGTAAAATTATGCCAAAATAAGGATCAGTAAGGCTGTTGAGATAAACACAGGAATTGTTAGTTTTAGTTTCAGTCTTCTGGCTAATACTGCATTTGCATCTTGAGTTTACAAGCACAAAGATTAAGTGCTCCTTTCTAGGCCAAGAACCCTTGTGGCTCGTAATAATAAATTAGCGAGTAGTCTGCTATTTAAATCATAAGTCCTATAACTTCTGAGCTGCAGAGGAGGGAAACCCCCCAAATTCAAACAGTACAGTTCTCAGTACAAGATACTCCTTAAACAATTTAACCTATATTTTCCACATTAAAAATAATGGGTTTTTTTTTCTTTTGGGGGGGGGGGGCAGGTGGCACAACCAGAAATTACAATCTAGTGTGCCAGACCACTGCAGAATCTATTAGCAGCTGCAGCATGAACATTCTTTATTCTGAGGCTCTTACTTTATAACTACAAAATAAGCTTGAAATTGAAAATGACTGAGCCGTGCCTAGTGAAATCTCAAGTGTCTGAATGTGTTTTGGAGGTAGGATTGTAGTGTTCTATGATCTTTAGAATCCCTTATCATTCCCATGGCTAGCAGAAGCCAAAATAGTTCTGCAAACAAGAAATATTATTCAAGTTATGTTCAATCTGTTTAACTTTTAGAATACATCAAATTTACCTTAGCTTAGCACACAATTTTATACTTAGTGAAGAATGTAAGAAAAAAGGATTTTTATAGGCGAAGGAAAGAAACAAGATGAGAGATGTTTTTGCAGGACAGAGACATTGCTTCCATGAACATTGGGCTGAAACAGATGGCCCTAAAGGGGTGGTGTCAGACGATCCCTGAGAGTCAGGGCCACAGCAATTGCACACCATGGCTGCAATCAAGTGTTTTTTCTGGTTCAAAAAAAGTGTAGCAAAATGGCATCCTTGCTGCCGCCACCATGGCTTTTTGGCATTTTGGTGGCACAGTGCATGTAAACACTGTGCCCCCATGAATCTGCTGCATATGCAGTCAGCCATGCAGCTTCCCGGCAGTGTGGGGGTGGCATCAGAGCATGCACTTACTGTCAGTCTGTTTTGTCCCTCTGATTTTACTGCACTACACTCTTATAGTGCTGCTATTCCACTTTAACTGTTCTGGGTGCCTCTTGTTGCATTCTGGGATTTTCACTTATACCATACCATAAAACCTTTATCAGGCATCTCAAAAAACATCATACAAAATTAAAATTAAAATTTTAGCTAAAATTATTAACACGGATACTTTAAAATTCCATCCTTATAACATGTAATCCTATGCACTACAGTTGTTCAGTTTATACCAGATTTTTGTTGCCTCCATTAGAAAATTTGCCATCAATCGTGTAATCTGCTCATTACAATCCTCCAATAAATGCACTAAAGTTATATCCATTACACAGTAATTCATTTCCATTAGTTTCTTTATCAATTTCTTTCTCGGTTTTTGATATAATGGGCAAAGAAAAACAATGTGTTGGAGGGTATCTGGGGCTGCTTCACATATACAAAGACGATTAACAAATGGAATTTTCATATATCTCCCCTTAGTGACACATGACGGATGGATGTTCAGCCTTGCAAAAAGGAAGGCTTTCCTCGCAGCCTGAAGGGACAATGATTGGAAATACTTTGGTATATCACCACAACAGGGGGGAATGCCAAATACAAAAGGGGAGCATACTCTGGGAGAGGTAGAATAAATTTCCTTGTGTTCCCAACTCAGAAAACAGTCCTTAATTGTCTTGAAACACTCATGCTCCGTCAATAGGAGTAGAGAGTCCAGATTTAAACCCTTTAATTTTAGATTATCATCAAAGGTTTTTGACCAATTAGTATAATAGTTATCAGATAAAAGAAA
>NW_024803539.1:0-7681 GCF_019175285.1 Sceloporus undulatus | reverse complement strand
AACTTCTGTACCTCATGTTTTGACCAGAAAATGACATAGGACATTTTTTATGCCAATACATTACTTTGGCTGGGATAAAAAGTATATCCCCATGACAAAACACAATAGGTTTGCTGGGACATTTCCAGAGCCATTCTTTGTGTCTGTCTGTTTGTCTGTTTTAAGGATAGTGGAACATTATTTATAACATTTCATATGACAATGTCATAAAATACTAGATTGTGGATATAATTTCGTGTTAATTCACCAACAAAAACTGGCAGAGATATAGCTGTGGGAGGGAAGAAGAATGAGGACATTGCACACACACCTCCATAAAAATTCTGTCCCTTCAATTACATTTTCCTTTGGTCGCTAAATTTTTCTCATTGCAGAGGTTCAGACAATGACAATCTTTCACACCTAAAACCCATATTTCCTGTGTCCACAATCCTTTGGTCACTGTTCCTATATTTCTTTTCTTTTTCTTTTTCTTTCTTTTTTGACTGCCTAAGCTGTATTTCTAAATATTCAACTGAAATTTTATATTAATGCAATGCTAGAAACTTGGAAGCTGAAAGAAAATGTTACTGTAAGTCAGAATTTTTATGGGGGGGGGGGGCAATGTCCCAATTTTGCCCTCTCCTAGCTACATCCCTATAATGTGGGGCTAAAATTTTCCATTTTAACAAGCAGGAGTTAATCTATTTAAAAAATAAATTAAAAAAAACCTCACTTGTTGTTTTGTACCCTTGATTTCTGAGCGCTGTTCAGCTGGAAAGGCATACATATATCCTACAAATGAGTCTCTTTCCTTTAACGTACACTAACATCACATCCCAATTGTCAATATTCTTCTGGTAGGTAGAATCTGTCTAGGTTCGCAATGACCATGCTGTCTTATTCAGGCTGGTAACATCTGGATAAGCAAAAAATAAAATAAAATAAAAAAGGCTGGTCCCTCTCCATTGGATAGAGCAGCGTAAGCATAAGCTCACAATAGCTAGTCCTCTATTTCAGTCAAGTAGCTTCAGCATAAGACCACAATGGCTCTTTTAGTTTCAGGCAGGCAACATCATTATGAGGTCACAATGGCAAGTCTTCTTCAGGCAATAGCAGCAGCAGTGTTAACTCTACAGGGGATAGTTTCTCTCTTTCAAGCACACAGCATGGAATCACCATGAAATTGCAATAGCCAATGTCTCTCCTTCAGGCAGCAGCATCAATAGCACTGAAATAGCTTGTCTTTCTCCCTTCCAGACACCAGGACAATGTTACCTTAGCCAGACTCTCTCTTCTGGGTCAGGCAACATAAGCAAGATGTCCCAGTGGGATCTCTCTTTCCTTCAGGCAGATAGCATCGGCATGATCACAATGGCTCATTTTGCACCTTCAGGCACAAGATCAGCATGGAGTCAATTGCCAGTGTCCTTCAGGCAAACGGCATGAGGATGAAGGTCCAATGATCAATATTTCTCTTTCAGACAAGCAACACCAATATGTGACCACAATGACCAGTCTGTCCTTCAGGTAGGCAACACAGTACAGTGTTACCTACCTAGTCTCCTTCATATTGGTAACATCAACATTATGTCACAAAGGTTAGTCCTCTGCAGGCAGGAAGTCTCAGCTTGAAGTCACAGTGAATACTCCTAGGTTTTTTTCAGATTGCATTGTCATGTGGTCAAAGGAACCAGTCTCTGCTGGTTAGGCAAACAGCATCTGCAGAGGTTCCTTTTGGAAAAATCTTCTCCTCCAGACAGGCATCATATGTACAAGATCACAATTAATTCCCTCTCCTGCTGGAGATATTATCACTATCAGGTTAGGATAGAGATTTTCTCCCTTTCAGAGGCCATCAACATTACATCACAATTATTTTTTAGGCAGAGAGCAAATGGCAAATGTCACTCCTTTAGTCAGGCCGTGTTAGCACAAAACCTTGTGCAGTCACAAATTTTCAAGTCGGCAGCATCAGCATTTTTATTTATTTATTTATTTACAGTATTTATACCCCACCCTTCCACCCTAAAGGCTCTCAGAGCATGAATTCACAAGGTCTCTGCATGTGCATAAAATAATATTTCTCTGCAGAAATGGTATTTTCTAAACAGAAAACAATATTTTCTATTGAAAAATCCATGTGAATTTTGTGCAAAGTCCCAAATTGTCAAAATTCTCACTACTCCAGGATCATCTTCATCAAGGTTTTCCAACACACAATAAACATTCTTTTTCACAATTAAAATATTTTCAAATATTTTTTTCCATCTGTAGCATGCACAATATTTCCACTGCAACAGGCAAAAACAAGGGGCGGCTTCAAGTCACCTATTTGGGGCCATCTGTTCCAGGCCTGATTTGGTTTCCATCTGAAACTGTGTTTTATTTCTCTAAACACAAGTTCCAATAAAGCCCCTTCCTCAGAAGTATAAATCGTGTGAAAGTCTGTTCAATTCACAAAAACCATTTTCCCTAGAACAAGGCACTTAAGAGCCCCCCTGAGTTAGGTCTTTACTTCTCACAGAACATGACACACTCAACTATTTTCACTGACCTTTTTTTGTCCTTTTAAATCTTCCTTCCATACACAGGAGTCTGAATCCTGTTAAGGCTTTGTACTGAAACCTTTTCTCTGTTTAACAGTACAAGACACACTCAACTAATTCTTTTTAATGCCCCCACCTTTGCTGCCAGCCTATCTCTGGACCTTACCACACAGCGCTCCCTAGAACGGGGTGAGAACGGAATGGAAAGGGCCTGAAACAAGTTGGGAACAAGTGGGGGACGTATTTTACTGCACACAGAAGTCCCTCACTCATTCTGTCCCGTTCCCTTCCATTCCATTCTGAATCCGCCCCAGAGGGTGCGATTTTTGAGAACTGTTCTGAACAGTTCTCAGAAATCACAGTCCTCTGGGACAGATTGGGAAAACGAATGAGGGACTTCTGTGTGCAGTAAAATGCGTCCCCCACTCGTTCCGTCCCCTTCCCGTCCCCTTCTGTTCCATTCTCATTCTGTTCCAGGGAGCCTGTCGCTAAGGTCTTCGGATTGGCTGTGGGGAAAATTCCACTCTGCCAGTGACTCTCTATAGTGTTAAAAAAGAAAGCATGAGGAGGGGGAAAAGGTTTTTTAACCATCTCTTATCTCCCTTAATTGAATCTAATTGGGGGGGGATACAGACAGGCAGAAAGGGGTGCTGAGACTCTGCCCCTTTCTGTCTCCGGGAGCCCTAAAAAGAACCTGCTTCCAGCGGGTTCTTCTTAGGGTGTGCATGCGGTGCCATTAGCACCCTCCTGTGTAACAATGACATCTGTGCGGCACTGTACCATTTGGAGACTGTGTCACACGTACGTCATCATGGTGGCCCCCATGTGGATGGGGTAAGCCATGATGGCACTAGGGTGTGCGATAGGGCATGGGAGTGTGCAGAAGCTCCACATTCCCGAGTCCTAAAATTGGCCCCATGATGGCGCTTTTTACCCATCTATATTGGGCCTTAGATTAGACTCCTGTTCGCCTACTTGTGAGTAAAGAAAGAAAAGAACATTCAACAGAAGATAAATGATTTTAAACAGATAAATAAACATGAGGGATTATAGCAAAATGATGTTGACCTGTTTTGAATAAGGTTTACGTGTTCTACAAAGCATACACTTCCTCAAAAGTCTTGATAAAATTAATATATTTTTCTAGGTCTTTTTTTTACAACAATTTAAAATTTGAAGTTGACTCCATATCCTAGACATGAAGTTTGTCAAGATCGGCATTTTTTGTTTTTCCATACAACTTTATCTCTCTCTCTCTCTCCCCACCTCTCTCTCAATCTCACTCTCTTTTTGTAAAAGACCATTTGGCATTTACTTTCAAAGAAAGCACAATTAATGTGTGAGGCAGCTCTATAGATATCTAGGTGTCAAGCAAAATATCACCTACATGTCAGGTAATTCAGTGTATATTATAAGTCCAAATATCTAGAATGCCATATTCAATATGTAGGTAAAACATGAAGTGACCTATGTATCAATTTTTAAAACCACATATCTAAGATCTTAATGGGGGGAAACAGAATCACTAGTTGCAAAGCATTTAAATTTAGGAAAAAAAATCAATTTAGAAACCCACAACCTATCTGAGCTGTCAGTTATTGCAGTAAAATGATATCTAATCCAAGAGCAATGGAAACAAGATAAAATTTCCCAGTACATAGGCTCAGTAGATTGACACGACATGGCCCCTGCCTAGAAAGTAATATGTAATTTCACTCAATCATATGAAATGCCATAATTTGGAATATTTCAACTTCTATAACTGATTCATTGGCTCTACTACTTTTTGATTAATTATTATGTTTTAATTAGATCAACTGAAGCAAGCAGAGGCCAGGGCATTTTTCCTGAAGACATGTGGATTTCTTTTGTGCTTGTCATGCCAACAAATATATGGTTGAAGTGATTAACAGCATCCTTGTGGAACCCAGAACAAATTTGTCTGAAGTGCTCATGGTGGATGCATCAATGCTGTGCTTTTGTCATACAATGGTTTATTGTTTGTTCTGAATGTTACAGTAGAGTCTCAATTATCTATCCTTAATCATCCAACATCCTTGATTATCCGACATCACGGCTGCTTGGGGGCGTCCCCAAACATGGTGGCTGTGCCGGGCAAGGAGAGAAGGGCAAGTTAAGCCTCGGCCCAAAAACATGGTCTTAAGTGCGGCGGCCACGGCAGTGAGCGGGGCAAGTACCTCCAGGCCTCAAAACAAGGGCCAAAGCATGGCAACGGGGAAGGTGACGGACACAGCCAGACTTTTCTTGGACCCTCTGGATTATCCGACATTTTCAGCTATTCGACTGTCAGCCCACTCATTTATGTTGGATAATCGAGACTCTACTGTATTTAGGTTCCAGCTATTTTGGTGTTTCCTCTTTTGTCCTATACAGTGTATCCACTGGAGTGGAATTGGCATTAAATGTTTTAATAATTTACGGAATAAACAACACAAAAATATAAACAGTGTCTCCCCACCATGTTGGTAGAAGCCCTAGATCAGGTTTTTTTTTTGTCCCAGCTAGAACAGACCCACTGAATGAAGAGGATTCTGGTAATCAACACTTAGGTGAGTCCCACTGAATCAGTGAGTTTACTCTAGCTACAGCTTACAGTTGGACTAGCCAATGGTTTCAACTTCTGAGGATGCATGAGGAAGTATTGCAAGAAATGGAAAGGCCTCAGTGTCATTCTTTTCCACAGCTACTCTTTTGTGCATCTGTCATGTTGGCTATAAATACAGAGAGATGACACATATTGAAGTGTCATATTCCTAGTAAATGGTCCTTAGTTCTGTCTATAAATTTGACCTTACGTTTGTACAGTACAGTTTCATATAGTATAGTACAGTTATACTGAGCTGTTTACAATAAGTCTGGTCTAAACTAAAGATGTAAGGAATACATGCAAATTTTCACATCACTAACAAAAAATAATAGCTCATACCCATTAAAAAATGGCAACCTCTCTTGATTTTTTCTTATTTCAGGACTTTTTATGAAAAAATATATATGCAGAAAATTGGGTTTCTTCAAAAACAATGCTTTGTACAGTGTAACAGAAATTTCAGGAAACTTAGATTTCTAGGATTGGCAGAGCAATAGGACTGGCAAGAGGACCTAGTAATTGAAAATCCATAAGTTTATTTCCAATTGTCGACAAAGGAAAACATTGAACACAGTGGAATTCAAGTTCCAAAAAGCTGAGATCCCGAACAAGACAAAATGGCTCTTTTTATATTATTGAAGACAAAGAAGTTTCTTCAATACACCTGATTGGCTAATTACAATTTAAACATACAGAATTCTTACAATCAGAACAGAAATACATGCATACATTAAAACTGCATCATCACTCCTTACCCCCTCCTTTAGCCTTCCTTCTAACCTTGCTTCTAAATGTCTACTATGTATCCATAGCTCAGTAGTTTATGTTATGTCTTTCTACTGGTGCCAGCTTCCATCCAGGTCAAGATGCACTCATTATTCTTTTGCTCTAGTTTTTCCTAAACTCCAAGCCTTTATTTCAAAAACCATCTCTCTGGCTGACAAAGGTGACTCCATCTTTCTATAGCTTTTTTTATTTCAACAAGGAATTTCCACCACAACAGAAAACAATGTCATTTGCACAATTTCACATGTTTTTATGCAAACACATTGTAAATAAACTACCCCAATTGTTTTTTTGCATTACATTTGTTTTTGGAAAAAAAGTCCTGAATTTTGTTTTAAAATCATTGGAAAAATTGTGATTTGATCCAGAAAGAAGAAACCTTTTGAAATTCTTTGTTCTTTGTATATAAAAAGGAAATACTCAAAGATTTACACCCCTAATTCCTGGTAAATTGGGCACTAAATAAATAAGCATAGCAAAGATGACTTATTGGAGATTTGGGCAATACAGGGCATGGGGGATCAGCTAGTGGGAGAGAAAAGGCATGGATACTGAAAATTATAACAGCACATGAAACATTTGTGGGCTGTGCAAATGCTTTAAGGAAAAGAAAATAAATAAGATGACTGGAAAAATCTCTCCAAATCTCCCACATTCCCTTATTATCACTTTAGAAACAAGTGAGAATTCCAGTTCTATTTATTCATGGTAAATTTACCAGATTCAGATATTTCATCAGATTTATGACAGAAAAACACTGAAACTGTAACTGACAGATTCATTCAACTGGGCCTAGGGCTTTGAGTTCTCCACACAAAGTTTGGAGATAGTGATTGGCGAAACCCATGTTTTTCTTCTTGTTCATTGAGAACTTGAGAAGAATTTCTTTAAAAAATATTCGTTCCACAAAACCCCCTTCCAAAAGGTGATTTCTTCTCTCCCTTCCAGCAGCCAGCGAAATATTTTTCACAGATTTCTTGAATGACAATAAAAGACAAGTCGAATAATTATGCTAATTACTTTGCATTTCAAACTCAATTACCATCTCAAAAGGAAGTTTGGCATGGGTTTAAACAACATTCCTATGCTTAAAAAAACCTGAAGGCACACACACAAAAGAGGGAAAAAAGCCCAGTCTCAACAAATAAACTGTGACACCCCAACAAGAAATGTTAGAGTTGAGGGGACTCTCAAGGACCATCCAGTCCAACCCCCTTCTGCTATGAAGGAATACATGGGATCCAACTCTGCACCTCTCCCATGGTGATGCCAAGGTCATGCAATAATAATAATAATAATAATTGGCAAGGAGAGTGCAGAATATCCATGAGTGAGATAGTGTGACTTACCCAATGTTACCCTGTGGATTTACATGGCTGAGCTGGGATCCGGACTCTAGCCTCCCAGTTCACCATAGAAATTCACTGGTGACCTTGGGCAAGTCACTTGCTCTCAGCTTCAACTCCAACTCTGTACCTCTCCCATGGTGATGCCAAGGTTATGCAATAATAATAATAATAATAATAATAATAATAATAATAATAATAATAATTTATGCCTAGCTCTTCAGCCAAACGGCTATCAGAGCATCTTACAAAGTGTTAGACATTTCCCTGCCCTCAGGCTTCCAATCTAAAGAGACAAGAGACAAAAGGAGAAGGGAATGGCAGTGGGGAAGGGGTAAAGTTCAGTAGATCTTCATTCTCCCAGTTCACCCTAGAAATTCACTGGCTGACCTTGGGCAAGTCACATGCTCTCA
>NW_024803538.1:2667-7685 GCF_019175285.1 Sceloporus undulatus | reverse complement strand
TTTGTATTGTTTGGCATGATGTAGTATATTAAATATATTCCTTATTGGTTCATAAATATATCTGCCTTCCACAAATCCATATTGTTCTTCTGTAATTAAAGTAGGTAAATATTCTTTTAATCTCTTTGCTAGGATTTTCATTAAAATTTTATAATCTTGATTGCTTAATGTGATCGGACAATAAGATTCAGAATTGGCTGGATCTTTATTGGGTTTAAATATTAATATAATTTCAGGTAGGTTCCATGTTTCTGGGGTTATTTTATTATCCAATATTTTGTAAATTTTAGTCAAATGCTCAATCAGTTCATTTTTAAAGGGACAGGAGATTTAATTCCTTTTAAATCTTGTATTACTCTTTCTACCTCTTGTTTGGTTATTGGGGAATTAATATGATTACTCAGTATTTCCGTTCTGTCGAGTCATTCGCTTTTGATCCTTTGGTGGGCCGCAACTTGTGCAGCCCTGCATTAATAGAGGACATGTTTATCAAATGTGCAGATGATGCCAAACTAGGAGGAGTAGCTAATACCCCAGAGGACAGGATCAAAATTCACAAACGTGGAGTATGTCCAGAGGAGAGCCACCACAAATGGATAGACTTAGGGAGCTGGGGATGTTTAGCCTGGAGAAGAGAATGTTAAGAGGTGATATGATAGCCCTGTTTAAATATTTGAAGGGATGTCATATTGAGGAGAGAGTAAGCTTGTTTTCTGCTGCTCCAGAGACTAGGACCCAGAGCAATGGATGCAAGCTCCAGGAAAAGAGATTCCAGCTCAACATTAGGAGGAGCTTCCTGACAGAAAGGGCTGTTTGACAGTGGAACGCACTCCCTCAATGGAGAATGATGGAGTCTCCTTCTTTGGAGGCCTTTATACAGAATCTGTCAGATATGCTTTGATTGAGATTTCCTTCATGGCAGAAGAGGGTTGGACTGGATGGCTTTGAGATCACAATGCTTCAGGTAAGGATCACAATGGGCCAGTCTCAATCCTTCAGGTAAGGAACACCTGTCTGAAGTCAATATGCCCATCTTAATCCTTCAGGGAAGAAACATCAGCCCAAAGTTAGTGTCAGTCCTTCAGAAAAGGAGCATCAGTCTGAGATAGCAATGGGCCAGTCTCATGTGTTCAGGTAAGGAAGGAGCAGCCTGAAGTCACAATCTCTCAGGCAACAAGAATCAGCCTGAGGTCACAATGAGCCATCCCCAGTCTTTCGGGAAAGAAGCATCAGCCTGAAGTCACAATGGGATAGTCTAAATCCTTCAACCCAGGAGCATCAGCTTGAATGCACAGTCTCAATGCTTCAGGCAAGGAGCATTAGCCTGAGATCACAATGGGACAGTCTCAATCCTTCAGGAAAGAACATCTTCCTGAACTAACAATAGTTTGGTCTCAATCCATCAGTAAAGGAGCATCAGCCTGAGGTAACAATATGACAGTCTCTATCGTTCAGGCAAGGAGCATCAGACTTAAGTCACACTGCGCCAGTCTCAATCTCTCAGGCAGTGAGCGTCAGCTTGAAGTCGTAATGGGTCAGTATCAATCCTCTAGGTATGCAGCACCAGTCTCAAATGACAATAGTCCCATCTCATTCCTGCAGGTAACCTTAAGTCACAATAGTCCCGTCTCCATCTTTCAAGCAAGCAGCATCAGACTGAACTCACAGTGGGCCAGTCTCAATGCTTCAGGAAAGAAGCATCTTTGCGAAGTCACAATAGTCCTGTCTCAATCCTTCATGCAAGGAGCATCAGCCTGAGATCACAATTTCGACAGTCTCAATGCTTCTGATAAAGAGCACGAGCCTGAAATCATAATAGTCCCATCTCAGTCTTTCAGGCAAGGAACCTCAGGGTGAGATCACAAGAGTCCTGTCTCAATTCTTCAGGTAAAGAACAGCAAACTGAGGTCACAATGGGACAGTCTCAATCTCTCAGGCAAAGGGCATCAGCCTGAAGTTGCAATGTGAGATCTACAGTCAGTCCTCTGCTCAAAAAATCAAACTCATTAGAAACAAAAGAAGGTTTATTGATGAATCTAGGCAGAAACATCCATTAACACCTTTTTGCAAAGGCTGAAGTCCAAAGGAACTTGCTCAACCCTTCCCTAAGCCAGCCCCCAATTCCCAAGCTAAAGCAACACAAGCAGAGGTTGCATAGATACCAAGGTTGTCTATAATTCCCTTCCCTTCTCCCAGACAGCCTCATCTTGAAGAGCAGTGTTCCCAAGCCAGCTTCACTCCTCCTTGATAACCAGTCTACAGCTGCAACCCCAGCCCCTCTCCAAATGCCCTCCTTCATCTAAAAGCCACTCCATCTTTCTTTCTAACATTTCCCAGTACGTGCTTTCTATAACCCATCACTCTACACTACCTACTATGAACGACAACTATAACTCCTACATTAACTCTAATAATGAAACCCTAATATTTTTACCCTTTATGACAGAACCCTTATACACTGTTTCTGACACACAATGGGCCAGTCCCAATCCTTCAGGTATACAGCACCAGTCTGAAGTCACAATTCTCCCGTCTCAACCTTTCAGACAAAGAGCATCAGCATGAGGTTGCAATGGGCCAGTCTCAATCCTTTGGGTAAAGAGCACCACCCTGAAGTCACAATAGTACCGTCTCAATTAGGGTTGCCATAAGTGAGGACCTCCAAACCGGGACAAATGTAGGACAAATGTAGGGCAACATTTTCAAATGTAGGACACATTTTTATAAAAATGGAGGACACACAAAAAATTGAGGTTTTTTTTTAAAATATTAATATAAATGCATGTTTTTAGGCATGATCAAAATGGAGGACATTTTGGCATTATTCTTAGACAGATGGCAGAAATGGACTTGCCCTCGGGTTCAACTTTACTTCTCAGAAGTGTGTACTTGGGCAAGGGACTGTGGTTTTTCTTCACTGCGCATGAGTTTGTAAAAATCACAGCAAGTTACATTGGCCGTGCCTCAGAGGCTTGTTGATATCAATATCATCATCATCATCATCATCATCACCACCACCACCACCATCACCACTATAATTGGCCAAGAAAGGCAGACTTGTTAGCATTCAAAGCACCATAAATACACAAAAAATGCACTTGCATATATTTAATAATAAAAAATAATGAAAAAATAAAAACAAGGCAGGTGTATATATTTGATAATAAAAATTAATGTAATAAAATAAAAAACAAGCAATAATAAAATAAATAAAATAAAACAAAAACAAGCAATAATAAAAATTAATAAAATAAAATAAAAACAAGCAATAATAAAAATTAATAAAATAAAATAAAACAAGCAATAATAAAAATTAATGAAATAAAATAAAACAAGCAATAATAAAAATTAATAAAATAAAAAATAAAAAAGCAATAATAAAAATTAATAAAATTAAATAAAATAAGTATTTTATATTTTTAAAAATAATTTAAAACCCCCAAAATACCAAGGCAGACCTAATGGCCACTGACTCAGCTTTCATCCTCCTCCTCCTCCTCCTTCTGTGGCCCAATTCTGCCCTGGCCTTCAGGCACCCTTCCTCCGGCTCATTCCTCCTCCTCCTCCTCCTCCTCCTCTCCCCCCTCCTCCTCCTTAGGATGGCTGGCTTGGGAGGAAGGGAAGCGGGGCAGGCACACGCGCGCGCGGAGGGAATGGGGGGGAAGGCGCGCGCGCTGCCACTCGCCCCTACTGAGGCCTGGGCAGCGCGCAAGCCCTCCCAGTGGGGGCGTGGTGGCAGCGGCGCTTCTGCCGCCGGCCCGCCGAGGAAGAGGAGGAAGGTGGAGCCGGAGGAGGAGGAGGAGGTGGGTCAGCGCCGCAGCAGCCGCATTAGCGGCAGCAGCAATGGCCGGAGCGGACCCCCCAAACCGGGAACAAGGCACGGGTGGGGGCCCAAACCGGACCGTGACCGGGAGGGCCCCCCCAAAACCGTGAATGGCACGGGGGCCGCCGGGTTATGGCAAGCCTAGTCTCAATCCTTCATCCAAGGAGCATCAGACTGAAGTCACAATGGGCCAGTCTCAATCTCTCAGGCAATGAGAATCAGCCTGAGATCACAATTGGCCAGTTTCAATGTTTCAAGCAAGAAGCATCAGCCTCAGGTTGCAATGGTCAAGTCTCAAACCTTCAGGTAAGCAGCATTAACCTAAATTCACAATGGTCCCATCTCAATGCTGCAGGCAAGGAGCATCAACCTGAGGTCACAATGGGCCAGTCTCATTCAGGGAAGGAGCACCAGCCTGAAGTCACAATATGTCATGAATCCCTTTATTGATTTGAAATGAAATGCGTTAGAGGCATGCAACCTGTCCCTTTATTCATGCACAGGGATTGCCAGGGCCTAGCTGCTGCTGCTTATTCCGCTGGCAGACTTGCAGGAAAGGAAGATATGCCCCGGGGGTTCAGCGGCCTCCCGTTCCTTCCCTCCTTTCTTCCTTTGAGGAGACTGCAATGGAACCCAAGCTGCACAGCTGGACTCAGGAGGGAAAGGCAGGAAAGTAAGGCTCTAGTTTGGAAATATAGTTGTCTTTGTGTATCCTTTATGTTTGTGTGTATGTGTGCGCGCTTCTGCTGTTCTTATGGCTGGGAATGGAGCTGAGGACTGAGGAGAGAAGAAAGGTTCAGTTTGGGCAAATTCAAAACTTCTGTGCATCAAAGAGTCCAGTGTGTTGAAACAGCAAAGAACTTTATTGAGAACACATAGAAATTCAGTGTTTAAGCCAGAACTGCCCACTCCAATCCAAACAATACATTTAAACCCCAAAACCTAAAACATCACCCTCTTCCAAACCTAGCCCCCACCTCCAATTCCCACAGTCTATGAATATTGAAATTCTTTATTACAGTCAAAGACCAGACATCAATATAAAATATAACATAAAAAATAAAATAATACACATAAAAAGATTGCTTGGGATAAAAATCTCCCAACTATAAATGTAAATAATTCATTTCCATTACATTTAAGATAGCTTATTTTAAAATAAGCTATCTTAAATGTAATGGAAATGAATTATTTA
>NW_024803538.1:0-2567 GCF_019175285.1 Sceloporus undulatus | reverse complement strand
ATAAAATATAACATAAAAAATAAAATAATACACATAAAAAGATTGCTTGGGATAAAAATCTCCCAACTATAAATGTAAATAATTCATTTCCATTACATTTAAGATAGCTTATTTTAAAATAAAATAAATAAAATAAAATAGAAATAAACCTTTATGGGTTTCTGCCCTTAAGATAGAAATAGTAAAAGTAGATTAGCAATATCAGATTTTAACCAGACATGCAGTATCAGAAATGACACAATATTATGTGTTTAACTTTTATCAGTTGTTCTTTTCCTACAAGTGATTGTTAGTGCAGAAAATTGTCTATGCCCCACAGGTAACAAGGCCCCCTTTGCCATTCCAAAAACTAGCCCTTTCTGTTAACACCGGCCTCCAACTTTCTTCAGCCAACATCCCACAAATTCCAAAAGCTATTATTCCCATAACTAATAAAGCCAGATATAACACATCCCAGCCCCCTGACTACCTAACCTATACCACGACCCACGATCCCCAGGCAAATTTACAACCCAAAGTAATTATCTACATATACTATTAGCAACAAAAACGTAAACTTAACAAAAAACAACCTCAAAACATAAACAGACATATGGACAGACAAACCTTACAAGCCAAATCACAAGAGCCTATTCTTAGCACCACTGGATTGAAAATATGTCTTTTGTATTCATTATTGACAAAAATAATATTAGTTCACTATTGGGATTTGTGTGGCTTCTCTCCTGTGTGGACTCTCTGATGTCTCACTAGGTTTGACTTCAGAGGAAAACATTTCCTACAATGCTGGCATTTGTATGGCTTCTCTTCTGTGTGGACTCTCTGATGTTTTACTAGGTCTAACTTCCAAGAGAAACATTTCCCACAATGCTGGCATTTATATGGCTTCTCTCCTGTATGAACTCTCAGATGTGTCACTAGGTGTGACTTCAAAGAAAAACGTTTCCCACAATGCTGGCATTTGTATGGCTTTTCTCCTGTGTGGACTCTGTGATGTCTCATTAGGTGTGCCTTCCAAGAAAAACATCTCCCACAATATTGGCATTTGTGTGGCTTCTCTCCGGTGTGGACTCTTTGATGCATGACAAGGATTGACTTGTAAGCAAAACGTTTCCCACAATGCTGACATTTATGTGACTTCTTTCCTGTGTGGACTCTCTCATGACTCAAATGTTTTTCTGTAAAGAAGGACAATGACAGATGAGACTGAAATTCTGAGTTAAGAGAAGAGGGTGTTACCCCATTATTTAGCCCTCATTAAACCCTCCTTATTAGAGATAAAATTAAGAAAGATCCTGTGAGTAACCCAAGCATGACCGTGCTGCTTATGCCCCTAAATCCATGGAACGATTGTATCCTTACTTATAGGAGCTAGCAAAGAATGGGGACTACCTTGAAGGAATCCATGGAAACAGATAGTCAAAGGACTGTTGAAAAAAATATTTCATTAACCATGTGCAAAAATACTTTAATTGACAGGTAGAATAATATCCTGTGAGACTGCCATAGAGTTCTGAGTCAGAGCCCAAGGCATGATGGCAGCTAACTGCAGAGGTACCCTCATGCTGTTTGGCACCAGGACTCACAACCAATAGAGTATACAGCTCACATGGAGATTGGTGTGAATTGGATTGGAGTTGTGTGTACAAGGGATGGTGAAGTTAATGGAAGTCGAAGAGGAGTGCTTGCAAATATTTGTATTATTTTGCAACACAAGAGAGAGAATCTCCAAGGATTTCGATGAAATCAACTGTGTCTGTGACTTATTTTTAACTGTGGAAAGTGGTCAGTGCATTGCCAATATCTATACCTGGATATTTGCTTCCGTACTCTGCTATGATATGTTTGAACTGCATCTGGGAGCGTCACCCTCAGATTGTAGTGTACATTGGCTTGTGAAGGTGATCAAAATTCAAGGACCTGAGAGGCGGTGTACTAATCCCTTTTCTCTGAGTTACTTGCATCAAACACCCATTGCATTCAATTTGGTTTCAGACCATTCTTCCCCCCCAGGAAACTTTCTAAAGCGATTTAAACCTTTTTGAACACTTGGTTTCTGCCCGCAAGCATCAATTACAGTATAAATATCTGCCCTGACTGGCTGTTCTTTGACGTCAGTCCAATTACAGACAGACAGTCTGTCGGTTTACATGGCTAAGCACCTCAATGCAGTCGCCAACCCCATTTGTCACAAGGGCTCCTGACCTCTCTTCCCATTTCGAACCCTCAGCAATTGGAATCAAGATCCGCCTAGGTAAAGTATTATCATTATGAAAGTCTTACATCTCTTGACCACTCTGACCTGTTATCTAGTTGTTGTGCATGTGTGAACCCTTATGTGTGTGTGTGTTTTGCTTTTCCCCTAAATAAAACATAAAACCTATTTCAAATGCCTTTGGAGTTCTGTGTGCTTCCAGACCTGGTATAGTTGGGCTGAATCCCAAGGTCGCTCTTGCCCCAACCAAATTATATCTCTATTTTCAGCTAAGTACCAAATTCTCCTAAAAGCATCACACTTGTGGGTGTCCTTCCCAAACTCCAGCATTTTGGATAACAAAGGGCCTCTG
>NW_024803537.1:0-7692 GCF_019175285.1 Sceloporus undulatus | reverse complement strand
TCCTCAACAATAACTTTGCTGTCTTGATGACATTCTGATGTTTTTTTGACCACATGTCTCTTGATTTTCATTTGTGAAATACTGGACAGTACATAGAATCATAGAATCATGGAATCGTAGAGTTGGAAGAGACCACAAGGACCATCTAGTCCAACCCCCTGCCATGCAGGAACTCTCAATCAAAGCATCCCCAACAGATGGCCATCCAGCCTCTGCTTAAAGAGCTCCAAAGACAGAGACTCCACTACACTCCGAGGGAGTGCATTCCACTGTCGAACAGCCCTTACTGTCAGGAAGTTCTTCCTAATATTGAGCTGGAATCTCTTTTTCTGCAGTTTGCATCCATTGTTCCGGGTCCTAGTATCTGGAGCACCAGAAAACAAGCTTGCTCCCTCCTCAATATGACATCCCTTCAAATATTTAAACAGGGCTATCATATCACCTTTTAACCTTCTCTTCTCCAGGCTAAACATCCCCAGCTCCCTAAGTCGTTCCTCATAGGACATGGTTTCCAGACCCTTCACCATTTTAGTCGCCCTCCTTGGACACACTCCAGTTTCTCAATGTCCTTTTTGAATTGTGGTGCCCAGAACTGGACACAGTATTCCAGGTGGGGTCTGGCCAAAGCAGAATATGGTGGCACTATTACTTCTCTTGATCTAGACACTATACTTCTATTGATGCAGCCTAAAATTGCATTGGCCTTTTTAGCTGCCGCATCACACTGTTGACTCGTGTTCAATTTGTGGTCTACTTGAACTTCTAGATCTCTTTCACACGTAGTTTCATTCAGCCAGGTGTCCCCCATCCTTGGTCTGTGCATTTGTCATGTCTTCCCCCCCCTTAGTGCAGTACCTTATATTTCTCCGTATTGAATTTCATTTTGTTATCTTTGGCCCAGCTTTCTAGTCTATTCAGGTAGTTTTGCATTTTGATCCTGTCCTCTGGAGTATTAGCTATTCCTCCTAGCTAGGAGATGGAAAAGAAAGGAGAAATTTTGTTCCATGTTCATGGTCATGGTAAAACATGACACAAACTAGGTCCACTAGGTCCTTCTCCAGTGGATATAGAATTTCCATCTGCAATAGTGATGGGCATTGACCAGGTGTGACTCCAACTGCCAGAAATACTTGCCAAATGGCCCTTTGTTTCGAAACCACCCAACTCAATTGATGACAGAATACAATTAACGCTCTTAGCAGACAATTGATCCAGGCAGGTGTATATGGGAAAAGGTGTTCTTTCAGATAATGTTTCCCCATGCCATTTAGGAGTTCTAAAGTTTAATATCATCAATTTCCATAAAAAGAACACATAATAAATTTGATCAGCACTATGGCCCCGTTCCCACTCAGCTATTTGCCCTGGATGAAACTGGGCAGATTCGGATCCCCCCTCCCGAATCCCTCCGGAAGCAAGTGCCCACTATCATTTACCTTAATCGGGGTTATTTACCCCTGAATGCCATTGCAGCTCTTTGCGGAGAGTTCACATTTGCAGTACCGGTTTAAAATGAAGGCTCCTTTGCTGTCAATCAAATTCACTTCCGCTTTCATCAAAGGTGATGTTTCCTACAGCAATTGGCCAATACAATGGGTGCTTTCCCCCTCCTTTAAAAAAAAAACCTGGCAGCAGACTGCGTATATTCTGTCAAATTTAAAAACCTCCAGGTGTGTGTGTGTTGTGTGTAGCAAAAGCATTCACTCTTGTATCAATTTGCCAAATTTAAAGGGAAACATTTGTAACATCTGCATTGTAGCATTTGCACTTGAAACAAAAGAAAATAATAATTAAAAAAAGCCTCTTGCAAAGTAAGGCTGCCGTTCCGGGAGCAAGCATATGAAAGGAAAAATGTAACAAAAGCAGACACACATTCTATCTATATTGTAGCATTCTAATATAATAATATTAATAATATTAATAATAATAATAATAAGCCTCTTGCAAAGTGAGGCTGCCATTCCAGGAGCAAGAGGAAATGAAAGGGAAATGTAGAACAAGCACACACAAATTCTATCTATATGTATCACCCAAAAATCATTTGCATAGTGTGCCAAAAATAAAAAATAAAAAAAGAGAGAGAAAGCTGACTGGTGTGATAGGGAGGCTTGTTCTGTTCTCTGCCCTCCCTCTGACCATGCCTTCCCTGAACTTGACTCTTCCTCTGGCTCCTTCCTCCTCCTCCTCCTGCTCCGTCACCCTGATTGTCCTTGGCACCCTTCCTCTGGCTCCATCCTTCTCTTCCTCCTGCTCCCTCTCCCCGATTGCCCTTGGCACCCTTCTTCCAGCTCCATCCTCCTGCTCCTACTCCTCCTTGATACTCTTGGCACCCTTTCTCAAGGCTCCTTCCTTCTCCTCCTCCTCCTCCATCACCCTGATGAAGGGGAGGCATGTTCTGCCCTCTGCCCTCCCTCTAACCTAAATCCTTCCCCTGAACTTGACCCGATCATGATCAGGGACAAGTTCATATTGAGGGAACCTGTTTCCCCCTCCCCAAAAAATACAGCTTTTACTCCGCTTTCAAAAGACCCGCGCCAAGAAGGATTTACGCTTGAATGGGTGTGAAAGCCTTGTTTTCGCTTGTGAAAGGATCGGGGCCAATATAGACTGCCATGGTCACCTTAGTCAATGACCTCCATCTGGCCATTGACAGGGGAAGTGTGACCCTGTTGGTGCTCTTGGACATCTCAGCAGCCTTCGATACCATGGTATCCTTCTGGATCGCCTGAGAGAGTTAGTTATTGGGAGCACTGTGCTCCAGTGGCTCCGGTCCTACCTCTCGGGAAGGTTCCAGATGGTGACGCTGGGGAACAGCTGCTTTCGTAAAAGAGAGCTGACATCTGGTGTCCCTCAGGGCACCATTCTGTCCCCCATGCTGTTTAACATTTACATGAAGCCGCTGGGAGAGATCATCCGGAGGCATGGAGCACGGTGTTATCAGTACGCTGATGACACCCAGATCTATCTCTCCATGTCTCCGACTGCTGCAGTGACTAAGGATGGCATCTCTCCTCTGGATGCCTGTCTGGAGTCAGTAATGGGCTGGATGAGGGAAAACAAACTCAAGCTGAATCCAGAGAAAACAGAGGTACTCGTGATAGGTACCCCAAGTCCGGACAGGGAAATTTGCCATCCAGTCCTGGACGGGGTAACACTTCCTCTAAAGGACAACGTTCGCAGTTTGGGAGTACTCCTGGATTCATCCTTACAGTTATCATCCCAGATGGATACGATGACCAGGAGTGCTTGGTACCAGCTTCGGCTGATATGCCAATTGCGCCCCTGTCTGGACTGAAAGGACCTTGAAACTGTTGTACACGCATTGGTAACCTCTCGTTTAGATTTCTGTAATGCGCTCTACATGGGGCTACCTTTGTACCAAGTTCGGAAGCTTCAATTAGTTCAAAATGCTGCAGCCAGATTGATCATGGGGACACCTAGATCGGACCACATTACACCAGTATTAAAATCTTTACACTGGCTGCCAATTAGCTTCTGAGCCCAATACAAAGAGGTGGTTATGACCTTTAAAGCCCTAAATGGCTTGGGCCCAAGTTACTTGAGGGAACGCCTCTCCCTACACAATCCGCCCTGCACTCTCAGAACAACTGGGAAGCTCCTACTTGAACATCCCAAAGTGAGATTAATAACCACTCACCAAAGAGCGTTTACAGCTACGGCCCCAACGCTCTGGAACAATCTCCCAGAAGAGATTCGACTTATCTCCACTCTAGATACCTTTAAAAAGGCACTGAAAACCCATCTCTTCCAGAAAGCATACCCCCCGACCCACTATAAGGGAAATCACCCCAAATATATATCTATCTCAGGATGTTTTTTTAAATTGTATGTTTTTAAGGTATGTGTTACTTTATGAGTTGATTTTAAATGTTTGTAATTGTAATGTATCTTTGTCTTGATACTGGCTGTAATCCGGCCTCGATCCAGAGGGAGAGGCGGGAAAATATAAATAAAATTTTTATTTATTATTTAATATGAAATTCCCATGTTTAATCCGGGTTCTGATCTGGGGTAAAAGGTAGTCTGAATGGCCCTTAAATAAGAAAATGTTGCCAAGGAACAGAAAAATGTGTGCAGCCAATAAGAGGCCCATCTCCATTTCATATATATAGCTAACAATCATCTTTGAAAAGGAATGACAGGTTCAAGAGCTAAGCATGAACCATGAACATTTGGTATCTGCAGTCTGAGGCGTTAAAATGAAAAGTTTCAGAACTCTCAGAAAGGTTCCCATATAGACACCAGTAAAAAGAGAGGACAGATTATTTTACAAACAGATAAAGACAATGAGTTCATACTCAAGAGTTTGCCAAATGAGACAACATCAAGCACAACTCAAGAGAATTCAAAATGGTAATAAAATATATGAAAAATAAAGTGGTCACCTCAAGGAAAATTCAACATGTGAAGGCCCATTCACTATATTCATCTTTGGAGAATGTCGAACAGTAGGCTGATTTTATTCATTACAAATTTATTCTTTCTTCTTTCTCACGCGCCCTCTCTATGGCAAAACAGAATTATTACAAATCATTGATCTCTGCCAATGAGAGGCACCTGCAGCGTTTGTTCTCCACCTTCAACACTTTGCCTAAACCTCCCTCTTCTCCTGTCTCTTCATCATTCTCTCCCAATGTCTTCGCTAATTACTTCATCTCAAAGTTCACCACCATTCGCTCTGAGATAGTCCCTCCTGATTCTTCTTCTGCTCATAATCTTCTTTCGCCCTCGCCTAAAAAAATTTCGGTGTTTCCTCCTGCTTCTTTAGTTGAACTCACTACACTTCTGAACTCTTGCAAACCTGCAACCTGTCCTCTTGATCCAATTCCTACTTGTCTTCTAATTTCTATAGCTCCTTCTCTTCTGCCCTCTCTTCTCCATATCTTCGATTTCTCGCTCGCTACAGGCTCCTTCCCGTCAGGCTTCAAACATGCTCTCATTTCCACAATTCTGAAAAAACCTTCTCTTGACCCCTCCTCTCTGTCTAGCTATCATCCGATTTCTCTTCTTCCCTTTCTTTTTAAAGTTTTGGAACGGGTTGTTTATTCTCGCTGTCTTGAATTTCTTGAAGCCAACTCCATCCTCGATCCCTTTCAGTCTGGTTTCCGCCCACGGCATTTTACAGAGACAGCTCTCACTAAGATCTTGAATGACCTTTTACAGGCCAAGGCTAATGGCCTTTACTCTGTTCTCATCCTTCTTGATTTGTCTGCAGCCTTTGACACCATTGATCACTGTCTTCTGGTTGATATACTCTCTGACCTTGGGTTCTCAGACTCTGTTCTCGACTGGTTTAGATCTTATTTGTCAGACAGATCTTTTGCAGTGGTCACAGATGGTCAGACTTCATCTCCTGTTCCCTTACCTGTTGAAGTTCCCCAGGGCTCTGTTCTGGGTCCCCTTCTGTTTTCTCTCTACACACTGTCCTTAGGTAAACTCATTAGCTCTTTTGGTTTTTCCTACCATCTGTATGCCGATGACACCCAGTTGTATCTTTCCACCCCTGACCTTTCTCCAAGACTTGAACAGCAAGTCTCCTCTTGTCTCACAGCTGTCTCGCAGTGGATGCGTCATTGGCGTTTGAAGCTCAGCATGTCCAAGACGGAGCTTCTTGTCTTTCCTCCTAAGTCCACCCTTCAACACTCCTTTTCTGTCTCTGTGGACAACATTTCTATTCAACCAGTCCAGCAAGCCCGCAGTCTTGGTTTTATCTTTGATTCTTCTCTGTCGTGTATCCCTCAGATTCAGACCACAGCCAAGGCTTGTAGATTCTTCTTATACAATATTGCCAAAATCCAACCATATCTCTCCGCCTCTACTGCCAAGATCCTAGTCCATGCCCTAGTGGTCTCACGACTTGATTACTGTAACGTCCTCCTGGCTGGGCTTCCTCTTTCTCACCTCCATCCTTTAATCTCTGTCCAGCATTCAGCTGCACGCATTATCACATCCGCCCACCACTCTGACCACATCTCTCCTGTGTTGGCATCCCTTCACCGGCTCCCCCTCCCTTTCCGCATTCAGTATAAGCTCCTGCTGTCGACGTTTAAAGCCCTCCATGGGCTGGCCCCTCCTTACTTATCAGACCTTCTTTCTCCTCACCTTCCCACCAGGGCCCTCCGTTCTGGTAGTCAAGATCTGCTGTCCCAGCCCAGGATTTCTTCTGCCCCTTCTCGGATTCGCCCCTTTTCACTTTCACCTTCTTCCCCTGCGAGCAAGGGCCATCACTTCTTTAACCAGCCTCAAAACGGAGTTGAAGACCATCCTGTTCAGGGCAGCGTTCCCAGGCATTGCATAACTGTCACTTGCTATTTGATGTTCTTTTGTTGCCTGTTTTATTGAATCATTTCCTGTATTGCTATGTATTTTATATGTATTATCCTACCAGAGAGGCAGGCTAACTCCAACAGGCCTCCCTGGAAGAAGTTTACCCATCCATGAAGAAGCCAAGCCCTCCCTCCAGTCCATCTGCCTTGGTCCAGGCCTTGGAGGTAGAGAAGAACTGCTGGCCCTCATCCCCTTCCCCTACACCACTCCTTCTCCTTTTGTGTTGTGTCTTTTGTCTTTTTAGATTGTAAGCCCGAGGGCAGGGAACCGCCTAATTAAAAGATTGTATGTACAGCTCTGTGTAAATTTACAGCGCTTTATAAATAAAGGATAATAATAATAATAATAATAATAATAATAATAATAATAATAAATTCCCAAATGAGACTCATACGCAACTTTGTAACCACTTTTAAGGTTCGAATATAGTGCCTTTGGTGATATTTGCAATATGACTCCATCACTGCCTTGCCATCCAAGTGTGGTTATGCAGTACATCATCATTGATGGATAAACCTGCCAAACAACCACAAAAGTGCTGGAGTACCATTAATCTGAGGTGTGATAAGTTCTGTATGCAGCAATTCTAGTATTGGGCAGTCACATGGTGTCAGTGTCTTCTCCTCTCCCCCCCCCCCCCCCCCCCCCCCACACACACATACACTCTCTGTTCCAGATCAGGCCTTCCCATCTTTCTTTACTTTTTTAAAAAAAAATTTTTTTTAAAAATTAGCATACCTCTGGAATTTAAAAATTTAAAACAACAATAACAACAATTACATAGAAAGGTATGCTGGTTACGGCATAGGGCAGGGAGGCATGATTAGGGAGGAGTGTGGAAGAGAGCACAAGGCCCCATTTACACTATAGTGAAGATGTGTGAGACGAAATACTTCAACTCTGATATGTATCTGGTTCCCCTTAGCACGGCTGTGGTGAGAAAAGGGCTCATGTGATAAAACTTCTTGGACAAAACTTTCTTTCCCTTTTGTAAAATAATTATTAAATACAAGATTTCCATATAGAAGAGAAAGCTGTTGGTGAACTCAGAAATGGCAGGTGGGAAGATAAAGCAGAAACTGGAGATTTCAGGCACTCGGAAGTGCAGAAAGTAGAAAGACTCCAAATGGGGTCAGCAATGTTTTCTGCTTAGTGGATAAAACGTATCTGTCTAGACACAGTGTGATTAACTGGAATCCATTACACCTATTTTGAAATCCCTACACTGGCTTCCCATTTGCTAGGACATTTTCCGTTGCCGCTCCAAAACTCTAGAACAATTTACTGAATGAGATCTGCCAAATAACATCTTTAGGTGCCTTCAAGAAGGCAATAAAAACCGAT
>NW_024803536.1:6093-7696 GCF_019175285.1 Sceloporus undulatus | reverse complement strand
ATTTCATATACAGTGGACCCTTGTTATACACTGGGGTTTGGGTCCAAGATCCCCCGTGTATAACAAAATCCGTGTATGCTCAAGTCCCATTAAATGTAATGGCATAGCAAAATGGTGTCTCTTATAAAAAATGGAAAATCAAGGTAACTTTATACTGTTTTGGAACATTTTCAAACCGTGTATGCTTGAATCCGTGTATAAAAAATCAGTGTATAAGAAGGGCCGACTGTATAATGAATCAACTACAATTTCTTAAAAATAAGTGGTTGCTCTAATATATATGTTGCATAGTGAAATAGTGTAAAACATGTGAAACAAATCATACTTCAAAAGCCTATAAAAGCAAACATCAGTGTCTTCATGAAAGCTCCAGGTTCTGTTTGCTAATTGTGAGTATATAAATAGCTGATCTAGTATTAGTACAGTACATCAGAAATTGATCTTAAACTACTACAGTGCAGGAGAAAATGTCCTGAATTTGTTCTAAAGAAGCCAGAGTAGAAATCTCTGCTCAGCCAAGGAGACTCTTAAGAGGCTTTCAGAAATTCTAGGCTCCATACTGACATCAATATAACATCTTCAATAACTTTTACAGTCGGCCCTCACCTTACGCGGGGATCTGTTCCGGATCCCTCCGCGTAAGGTGAATTCCGCCTATGCTCAAGCGCCATTGGAAACAATGGGGCTCGTGCGTGGCGGCGCGGCAGTGCAGCGGCGCGCGGGGCGCAATGGGCGCGCGCGCCCATTCAATTGAATGGGACATGCCACCCCTTCCGCCCCGTGCATGCCCCGCGGCTTGAGTGCGTAAGCTCAAGTCCGCGTAAAGTGCGCCCGCGTATGACGCAGGCGCGCTGTAATATATTTTTTCAAACCTAAAACATATACATGTTGATGTATATTTTCTGCAGGAATTTATTGCTTGATTTGTTCCTTACTTATACTGGATGACTCCCTGGAAATAGGATAATTATTGTGCTGTAACGATCATTTTTTTTTTTACAATATAGTCTTCATTTGTGAATAAATATACTAACTATATTATATTTCCCATTATATGCTTTATTTTCCACTGAGGAAGACTTTAAGTTGAAACGCATTTGGATATATTTTTATTATCATTTTGTATGTCCTCAGGAAGTGCACATAGTTCTGTTTTTCCATGCACTTTGGATGTTGGATTATTTTTATATTTTGCATATTATTTGGAAACTCATATTTCTAATCTTCCATGCATATTGGCAGTGTTTATACTTTTAACTTTGTATGTTTATGGGAAGTGTATACATTACTTGTTTTTACTTTCTGGCACAGTTTATTGCTTTGACCACACACTGTTTGCCTGGATGCCAGAAAATCATTGTAACTACATATTTTAAATATTTCAGATATTTAAACTTTCTTATGTATTACTAGACCCTTCTGCTTGCCATACTGTTCTGTTTTTGGTTTAGGCCAACACTTGTTTATTTTGTCCATTCTGACATCAAACCATGGGTTGCACTAATCACATTTTGTCCTTCCTCTCGGGCAGGTCCCAGAGGGTGCTGCTCGGGGACAGCTGCTCCAGTAAAAGGGAGCTCACCTGTGGGGTTCCACAGGGTGC
>NW_024803536.1:5247-5993 GCF_019175285.1 Sceloporus undulatus | reverse complement strand
GGGTTCCACAGGGTGCTATACTGTCCCTGATGTTATTTAACATCTATATGAAGCTGCTGAGTGAGATTATTCAGAGTCATGGAGCTGGGTGTTATCAGTACGCTGATGACACCCAGATCTATTTCTCTGTGTTTCATTCGTCGGCCTCGAATTCTAATGGCATCTCCTCTCTCAATGAATGTCTCCGGGCAGTAATGGGCTGGATGAGGAAAAACAGATTGAAACTGAATCCGGACAAGACAGAGGTGCTCACGGTAGCAGCCCCGAAACCAAGAATTGCAACCTCCAGTCCTGGATTGGGTCACACGACCCCCTCCGCTGAGTGAGCTGTGGTTTGCCAAGTACCTGGGGGTGCTCCTTGATTCGTCATTACCTGATGACAAATCAGTAAATGCAACAGTCAAGAGCGCCGTTTTAGCAGCTTTCGTCTGATACGCCAACTGCAACCCTTTTCTGGAAGTAAGGGATTCGAGACTGTTTGGTACACGCGCTTGTAAGCCTCAACGTCTAGATTTCTGTAATGCGCTCTACATTGGGCTATCCTTGTGCTTGATTCGGAAACTGCAATTAGTGCAGAACATGGCGGCCAGAGTAGTGTCAGGAACATCGAGGAGGGACCATATTACTCCGGTATTAAAGTCCCTCCACTGGCTGCCTATTAGTTTCTGCGCCCAGTACAAGGTGTTGGTTATCAGCTTTAAAGCCCTAAATTGCTTGGGTCCAAACTATCTCAGGGACCGCCTCCT
>NW_024803536.1:4718-5147 GCF_019175285.1 Sceloporus undulatus | reverse complement strand
CCAGAGGGCTTTTTCTGTTGTCGCCCCCAGATTATGGAACGACCTGCCAGATGAGATCTGTCAATTGACATCTTTAAACAGCTTTAAAAAGGCTGTCAAGACGGATCTCTTCTGGCAGGCCTTTCCTGGATAGATAATCCCGGCCTCAGGAACCCTCTTCTCATGAGAGTCCCTAAGGTCCTCCCTGGAAATTTAAGTAGAATGCTACCGCAGTTTACTGTTTCGTTTTGTTTTGTTTGTAATAATGTGTATGTGTTGATGTTGTTTTAATTTGTTGGCTTTAATTATAACTGATTTAATAACTTTTTAAGGGGGAAGTAGATTTTGATGTATAATGTATTGTATTTTATTACTGTTAGCCGCCCCGATTGACCTCAAAGGTGCGGGATATAAATTATTATTATTATTATTATTATTATTATTATTATT
>NW_024803536.1:0-4618 GCF_019175285.1 Sceloporus undulatus | reverse complement strand
TATTATTATTATTATTATTATTATTATTATTATTATTATTAACACAACACCATGTTGTGTCATTTTCTATATGCTGGGAGAGATAGTATGCATGCAGCAGGTAGACTACCATGACAACAGCTCAGAGAAGTCAACAATTCTGAGGCATTCTATGAGATGTAGTCTAAAAAGTTACTTTCCTAAATGTTATGCTATAACTATGTAGGCCTCCCATGTCATTTGCACAGTGGTATATCTATGTTCATAAAATAGGCCTCCTGTTGCTATAGATCTATGCCTAGCAGTATCTGGAAGGCACTGGAGTTGGGCAACAGGGATATGATAAAGAGGAAAGGGCCAGCATACATCTTTCTACTCCTATTGTGTGAGGCTTTGAACACCTGAACAGGGCTCATCTGATATGTAAATCATGGGTGTCTGTTTATACACAGGCTTGTCTGTGTACAGGAAAACTACAGTTCTGGAGATGGTCATGATTTATTTTCCATCTGTTCACCAGCTTCATTTCTTTGGTGCAGTGGCCACTAGAGATGGAGTAACAGCTGTAAATATTCTAAGTTCAAAATTCATGACAAACCATAATCAGACATGTGCCTCTCTCTTCTAATGATCAGAAAAAAGAAGACTTCAAAATATTAGACATTTAAAAGCTTCATTTTCAAAAAGAATAAGCTGCAATGTTCCATCTTTATTTTGTTTTCTTAAAAACAGTTTCATGATTGCTATGTCCTTTTCATTATTTTAAGCTACTTAAAAAACCCAAATGAGTAGAACTTGCCACTGGAAGGATTCTTTGCCACTGTAGCTGGTGACATAAGATTTGTTCCCTAGAAAAATACAAATTAGGCTAATTTTGTAAACAATAACATTCATATTAGTGGCATGACAAGACTCTAATACTGGTGATGCACCCCCCTTTTTCTAGATGATGTAGCCCCTAAATGCCAATTTCTTTTTTAAAATCTAAAAGAAAGCAAATGAAAGAGGAGAGAGGCAAAAATAGAGTGCATGTATGAGAAACAGTGCAAACCATGAGGCAAAAAGCTCTTAATTTAGAATTTGTTTCAAATGGTTTCCTCCTTCCTTGCCTGGAACACTTTATATCAAACAGATGGCAGGATGACTTTGCTGCAGAGCAGTGTCCCAGGACTGTGGTTTGGATAACTCCAGTCCCATTTGCTTGTGAATACAAGAAGATGGAAGTGGGGTTACATGGTGAACAAATCTCTCCCAACTGCAGTTTGCCATAGCAAAGGCAACAAACGCCAAACTGAAACTTTCTGCCTGCAGGCCTAGATTCCTTTACCTGCAAATAAGCCTCATTCAAATGACTGTAGCTGGAGTACAAGTGGACACATGGGTTCTTAAAAAGGAGAAACGGAAAAACAGTTTTCTGTGTATTTTACGCAGCAGAGGCATTTTGGCAAGTGTAAAGGACTCAAGGCTGTATTTAAAAGAATATTTGGCTCAAGAGATGTATTTGAAAAAAATATTATGGAGGCTTTGGGAAAATTTCAAGGCTTGGCCCTGTGGTTTTCTTTGCTATACCTCCCTGCTTGAACAATTTTAAAATGAAATCTTTGGACATATATTTAATTTACACATTTCAGGCTGTAATTCTAACTTTCTGAGGCAAGGGAAAACTGATAGACGTTTGCCAAGCTGCTCATATAATGCAAATTAATCAAATTTTCAATTCCAGAAGATCTAGTATTTAATTACCATAAAATGACTGATGTGCTTCAGCTTGAGAGCTTTGCTAGGAGGAGGGAGAGAAAGCGAGTACAGTTCTATGGAAAGAGTGATGTACCGCAGTCATTGGCTGTCACAGACCCTTCTGAGAAAGTCTCACTCATTGCTCTCTGCTATCAACCTTTCATCAGAGTATCCATCTGCACCACCTCCTTTAATTTTTGCACATTAACATACAGATGTTACAACAGTGTGGGGGCTGTTCAACATACAGTAAGACACAGGCTGGGCTGCTAAAGTGTTACTGCACAGAAACAAATAGGTGCTGACCAGAGGGCTAAGGTCAATTGCTTTGAGTGAGTTCAGCAAAGAGACTCCAGTTCCAGTTTAATCCCTGCTCTTTGCATGCTAATTGTTTTCATTCATTTTGTTAGCTTTCAAAACAAATATGTATAGAGGGTTAAATCCACCCATCAAGCACACAGTTGCTTTGCTGTCTTTTATTAATATTAATACAATTTTTAAAAGATAAAGTTTTTAAAGAACAGGCTGGAGGGGGTGTATGGTAATGTTTTAACAAGTGTTTTTAAGAGCTTTTGTCTTAAAAATTATTCTTATGCAGTTTGTTTTAACACTGCAATGGCTTAATTCTATTTTAATGCTAACTTTTTCTGTATTTTAAATTGCATTATTCTTTTAAATTATGAGCCATGTTGAGTCTCAGTTTTTGGGAGAAGTGGGATATAATAATGATAATAACAACAAACATAGGATAATACTCTTCTGCTGCAAACCAACCAACGTAAAATAATGCCTAATCCAAATACCTAATAATACCCAATCCAATAAAGTATTTACTGGGGGGAACAGAACTGAAATCTCATGCTAAAAGATGGAAGCTTGTGAAAAATTAAATCTCCCCCCCCCCCAAGCATTATCACAAAAACCCCCCCCCCCCCTTCCCCTGTATACTGAAATAGACTTTGGCGTTTATCACACAGGAGGCTAAGTGGCTCAATAGACCACCCCTAATGGGTGGCCTGCAGATGCTCCTTTCATTGCTGGATTGGGCTGAGGCATGTATGTGCTGTGGGCCTAATCTCTGCTTTCCATAACCATAGCTGCCAGTACACACCTTTTCCGTGCTTCTTTGGTACTGCGTCAAGTAGACATAGTGCCAGAGGAGCTCTGTGACACCGCGTGCCATGTGGTGTGGCATGTGGCATCACGCTGGCCTGGGGGCGGAGTTGGGGCATGTGTCATGTGGACACCACGCCCTAACTCTGCCCCCCAAGCTGGCCTTAATTGCCAGTCTGTACAGCCCCCAAGTACCCAAATTATGTGCAGAAATGGAATTTAAATCCTGCAAAAGCAGGATTGTTTTCAGACAGATCAGGGTCCCTGAGCATTAATCCGACATTAATTCACACAGAAAGTGGACAAAATCCTGAAAGTAAAAAGTGGGCGATTTTGTCCACTTTCTGTGCAGGCTAATGTTGGATTAATGCCCACATTGTCTGAAAACGATCCCGCTTTTGCGGGATTTGTCTACTTGCTGTGCAGGATGTCCCTCCATTATCTGAAAAAGATCTCGCTTTTGCAGGATTTTCCCAATTTAAATCCTGTTTCTGCATGGGATAACCTCTGTGTGATAAACTCAAATATCTCTTTGAAAACTTGTCTAGACATCAGATTTGTGTTTGTACCACCAGGCTGGTACAGAAAATAATTAGATGGATGGTGAGAGAATCCAGGCCAACCAACCCTGTGTGCATATGCCCCCCAGTCTGGGCCAATAAAGTTGGGCCATCTTCCATACAAGCAAAATTGATTGGAAAGAGATGGGGTAAGATGCTGTTGCATACTTGCGGGAAAATGATGATCTCTTGCTTCCAGCAGTGGACATATGGACCTCAGGAGCTGAAATGCTGCCTGTGCTGCTTGAAGAGCTAAAATCAGCCTCACTTCCTGGAAAGGAAAAGGGTGGAATAAAAATTTGATGGAAAATTTAACTCAACCAATCCTGCAGTTTTCAAAATAGTAAGGGTGAGTCCCTTTCAGATTCTGAACATTTCTGCCAAGTGGATGAGCCAAGAGAGAAATATGATGCAAAAGTTATTTGGAAGGAAGGTTAATATCTACTGTACAGTTTGAGGGAAATGACAATCACTATCCATCAGGTATATGTGAAAAAGTAGAGACTAGCACTAGACTTTATTTACACATGTACATCTTTATAAAATTACACCACGTCTCATAAAATGTCCAAATTGGATACACAAATAAAGAACTATAATAATACATAAGACCAATTGAAACAGGCAAAGTTCCAGAACAGTAGCAAAATGAATCAAGCAGTAAAGTCTGCTTGGGTTTCTTAGCTCAGCCATGAAACCCACTAGGGTACCTTGGGAAAGTCACATGCTCTCAGCCTTAGGGGAAGGCAATGGCAAACCTCTTCTAAAGAAATTTTGCCAAAAAACAAACAAACCCCAAAACAAAAACATGATAGGATCGCCTTAGGGTCACCATAAGTCAGAAACAACTTGAAGGCACGCAACAACAAAATGCAAAGAATTTCACAAAACATCTTCACTCACTCTATATGTTAGAGGTAGCAACCAGTACTCAGTAGCCACTATATGTTTCTCTAAGGCTGCTGTCACACTGCAGAAATATAGCAGTTTGACACCACTTTAACTGGCATGAGTCATTACTATGGAATTTTGGGATTTGTAGTTTTGTGAGATATTAGCCTTCCCTGTCAGAGAGCTCTGGTGCTTCACCAAACTGCAAACCCCAGAATTCCACAGCATTGAGTCATGGCAGTTAAAGTGGTGTCAAACTGCTAAATTTCTGCAGTGTGACAGCAGCTTAAGAGTCTGGTCATAGCATATATTCATATTATTTGTTGTTTCTGGGTCAC
>NW_024803535.1:4792-7701 GCF_019175285.1 Sceloporus undulatus | reverse complement strand
GGCAAGAACAGCCAGAACTGATAGTCAAACAGTATAGCAGGAGTGAAATTGTGTCAATCCATCATGAATGGGCCCTGGGAACAAAAACATTCAGATCAGTGGAGCTGGAATAGACGTTAAGAGCCACAAAGTCCAATTCTAGCCAGCTGGTGCAAAACACCAGGCAATATGACAGAAATCATGATAACGTTATCCCTAATGCTTAAGAGGAATGACTCAAGCTGTAGCATTAATCTACTGTAACATGCCAGTACGAGCAGAAGGGCTTGGAGACCATATAACAGTGGCTCAAAACCCCTTATCGTATAGGTCCAGGACACGTAATGAAGCATGAAGTACATTGTGACAGTGCATAGCAGTTAGGTGGAGCGCAGGACTCCTTTAGGGGAGAGATGCCCCAAGAAATTTGCAGAATGCATGGTTAGCCTTGTTAGGGTTGTAGGTGGAGGTCTGAAATATCGTCACCTCACCCAATCGATGCCTTGGACCAGAGGTTCAGGAGAAATAGGATGGTATGACATCAATCGGCCAGGAGAGATGGGACAGGTATGCAAATCTCGAGATCTCCAAGTATCCATGAGGTGGACAGATCTTTAAATGGAGGCTCAAAATCGAGGGATGTCCCCAGAGGGCATTCCTGCCCAGAGGAGAAAATGGAAAGGAATTGTGGCAGTTGTTTGCCACCTGTTCCAAGGAAGAGAGTGGCATTGACAAAAACCCTTTAGAAGGGGTATGGGAAGTAGACATGTATTTCTCATTATATATAGTGGCCTTTGATAATAGGCATCAACTGCCTTAGGTGACACTCACATCGGGAAGTGGCAAAACCTTTCCCTATCAATGATGTTTTCTGTGCTTTGGTATCAAAGCCCCCCCATGGGGGGAACAAGATGATCACAATTGAGCTGGTACTGGTTGCATAATGGTAGCGTCCCTGGGTATGGAGGGAACGAACCAATTTATGAGATTTGATTGTACAGTCCTGAAGCCGTCCATATGGTGAAGGATTATCTGTACCCAGAGTGAATAGATTGTGCTCCCAAATTTTACAGGGGGCCTACTCAGAAGTCAGACTTGAAAGTCTGCATTAAGTGACTGTAGTAAGGCAGAGATAGAGACTGGGAGAGTTGGGAGGGCTGAAGACGACCAGGTGGGGAAAAGGAATGAGGAAACCCTGGGGGAGGGGCCAGAAGAAGGAAAGGTGGGGCTTCAAGCCTCAATAAAAGAGGAAGAGAGGACTTGCGCGGGGAGAGGAAAGACGCGGAAGAGGGGGACGCGGTGAGGCGGTCGAGTGGAGAGAAGGGAAGGTAAAACAAAGCCCACGGAGAGTGGGAAGGCCCGTCTCCCTAGTGGGCAGAGCAAGTCCCCGCCGACTGGGTCCCCATGAAGCAGTGACATTGAGCAACCCTTGGGTGGAAGGGGATTTCAGCTATCCAGGAGAAGGGGAGTGGCTGCAACGAGAGCAAGGAGGACTGGAAGGTGAATGGTGGGACCCTAAAGGGGAAGCCTGGGAGCAAGGACCCAAGCCCCAGGATTGGGAGAAGGCAGACAGGGAGGCCTTAGAGAAGCACTCGGGCGGAAGGAGAAGGAAGAACTCTATTTTGAGCCCAGAGGAGGAAACCCAAAGCGTCTGACGTAAGAGGCTGGGTTGAGACGTGGACTACATGGTGTTTACTTTTCTTTACAATCCGTTTACTTTGTTATCCAAGTTGTTGCCAATAAAGGCGTTATTGTTACTGCAAACCCGGGCCTGAAGAAAGTTTGTTTCCCACGTGGAGAGTAAGCTCCCTCGTCACTCCCGCCATGCAGCCTGCTCCCGTAGCCCCGCCCACAGTGACATTTAGCTGTCCAGTCTGAGATGAAGGACATCGTCATAAATTGTAGTGTGCAAATGGTGATGTCCTCCCTCACTATGGAGGGAGCACCATTGTTACCCATGCTGGTTTTATATAAATTTTGGAATCAATGATAACCCTTGGATGACCCCTGGCCAGACTCCAAGCCTGTCCTCCATTACAGGCAAAGCGATAAGTCATGTACACCTCTCCTAAGGGAGTTCTCACATTAACATCTTAGAAGGTCTGGGAAGTCGCATGAAGGGATTATCTTAAGCCAGGAAGAGTAAAATATTTACCTTCCCCGGAGCTATCACCCCTCCTCGAGTCTGTTGTCCGAACAGCTTAAGTCATAGATATTATCAGAGCCAGACATCCAGGTGAAAGAAAGCAATTAAACACCTTTGTTCCAATCACCAAAACTCTCTGCCCTCAGGCGAGATTTCGCCCTTAAAAGGTCCCAACATTGGCTGCTCAGCGCGCCACTTGCAAGGTCTACTTACTCCACGTCAGTCAGACCTCTGTTCTGGTAGCCGGCATTTCTGCTCAAACCCAGGTTGCGGAGCAGACTTGCCTCACTGTCCATCACCACTCCATTCGCTTCCCGGAGGGAATCTACATTCTGGTAAGCATCACCTTTAGTAACGCCTGAAATCTGTTCCTATTTTCCAACCCTGATTTTCCTGAGTCCTGAGTGTTTGTGTGAGTGTATGCGCAACGCATGTGTTTTTCCCCTATTTCAATAAATTAGACATCTAGTTATTAATATCCGTCTCAGCTTTATTTATTGGGATCCCCTGGTCTTCTCTGTATACACATCGGGAGACGATCTTGGTGGGCTCTTGTGGCCAGCCCCCTCTTGCAATATTTGGACTAATAACAACATAATAAAATTCCCCTAACGGACCCTTGGCTACAATTTGGTGGAGAAAGCTTGGGCATAGAACTCTCCCCCGAAATCTGGACTTTCCAAACTGATCACTTGGGCTATCTAGATCTCGGAACGTAGAGAGAAGAGGGATCCCAGAGAAACTGCTGCAGACAGGAATAAATAGGGAGGTGTGTGTGTGTGTT
>NW_024803535.1:0-4692 GCF_019175285.1 Sceloporus undulatus | reverse complement strand
ATTAATATCCGTCTCAGCTTTATTTATTGGGATCCCCTGGTCTTCTCCGTATACACATCGGGAGACGATCTTGGTGGGCTCTTGTGGCCAGCCCCCCTCTTGCAATATTTGGACTAATAACAACATAATAAAATTCCCCTAACGGACCCTTGGCTACACCATGTCCCCCGAATCGGCTATATAGGGATAGCCGTGATGTCATGTCTCGGTACAGAAGGAATATTAATAAATAATAATAATAAAATCTTTATTTTTATCCCGCCCTTCCAGAAAGATCAGGGCGGCTTACAAAAGTGCAACAAGTGCACACAAATACAGATTAAAAACAGCAAAACATCAATACAATAAAACTAAAAGCAGCAATAAAAGCCCCATCGCCCGTCCTCATGGCCACGGAAGAGGAGGGGAGGCCCACAGGATCTTAATCGGGGAATGCCTGCTTAAATAGGAAGGTCTTGAGCTCCTTCCTAAATTGGGCCAGGGTAGTGGATGAGCGGAGCTCGGTGGGCAGCGTGTTCCAAAGGGCTGGGGCAGCTGTAGAAAAGGCCCTTCTAGAAGTAGAAGCTAGCCTGGCCCCAGGCACCTTCAGCAATTGCTGCCCAGACGTTCTGAGGGTGCGAGGCGGATTGTACGGGGAGAGGCGGTCCTTTAGGTATCCTGGGCCCAAGCCATTTAGGGCTTTATAGGTAATAACCAACGCCTTATATTGAGCTCGGAAGCGAACAGGCAGCCAGTGAAGATCTTTAAGTACAGGTGTTATATGGCTGGTCCTGGATACACCAGTGACCAGCCGGGCTGCCGTATTCTGTACCATTTGAAGCTTCCGAGTTTGGTATAAGGGTTGCCCCATGTAGAGTACATTGCAGAAGTCTAGTCTCGAAGTTACCAGAGCATGTACCACCGTTTCTAGGTCCCTCCGGTCCAGGTATGGGCGCAGCTGGCGAATCAGCCGAAGCTGATAACAAGTGCTCTTGACCGTCGCATTCACCTGAGCAGTCAGATGAAGCGACGAATCAAGAAGCACTCCCAGACTGCGCACGGAGTCCTTCACAGGGAGCGTGACCCCGTTCAGGACAGGTGGAACCACCGCCATTCCTGGACCGGGGGAACCTATCACTAGTACCTCCGTTTTCTCTGGATTCAACTTGAGTCGGTTTTCCCTCATCCAGCCCATTACTGACTCTAGACAGGCCACGAGAGGAGAGACGCCATCCCCAGTCACTGCATCAGTCGGAGACATAGAGAAAATAATCTGGGTGTCATCAGCGTACTGATAACCCCGCGCCCCATGTCTCCGGATGATCTCTCCCAGCGGTTTCATGTAGATGTTAAATAGCATGGGAGACAGAATGGCTCCTTGAGGGACCCCAGTTTTAAGGGCCCGCTCGCCGGAGCACACGTCTCCCAGCTGCACCATCTGGGACCTCCCAGAGAGGTAGGATCGGAACCACTGGAGCGCAGTGCCCCCGATTCCCACCTCAGCCAGGCGTCCCAGAAGGATACCATGGTCTATGGTATCGAAAGCCGCTGAGATGTCCAAGAGCACCAACAGGGACACGCTTCCCCGGTCGGCGCTCAGACGGAGATCATCGACCAAGGCGACCATGGCCGTCTCAACCCCGTAACCCGCCCGGAAGCCAGTTTGAAATGGATCCAGATAATCCGTTTCATCCAAGACCGTCTGAAGCTGGAGCGCAACCGCCCTCTCGATCACCTTCCCCAAAAATGGTAGCAGCGAAACAGGCCGATAATTATTATGTACCAGGGGGTCAAGGGAGGGCTTTTTTAGGATCGGTCTTACGATGGCCAATTTAAGATCCGATGGAAATCGCCCATCCCTGAGAGAGGTATTAATAATCCGGCGTAACAAAGTGGTTACCACCGGTCCACCCTGGGCCGCTAACCATGAGGGGCAGGGATCAAGAGAGCAGGTTGTTTTCCGAACACTTCCGAGGATCTTGTCCACATCCTCAGTACTCACCAACTCAAACTGATCCAGTATAACTGAGTCCACGGAGGCTCTGGACACTTCTACCTCAGGCTCTGCCATAATGTCGGCGTTCAGACCTTCGCTTATACGAGAAGTTTTATCCACGAAAAAGTTGTTAAACAAGTCACAGCAGGCCTTAGAAGGTTCAAGGATCTGGTTCAGGGCGGGAGGGAGCTGAGTTAGCTCCCTGACCACCCTGAACAACTCTGCCGGACGCGATTCAGCGGACGCAATACGAGCACCATAGAACGAGTTCTTTGTTGCTCGTATTGCCTCTCCGTAGTCCTTTAACAATCGGCCTAGGAGAGTCTTGTCGTTTAAGCAAAGGTGTTTCCGCCAACGGTACTCTAGCCGTCGCAGAACCCGCTTCCTCGCCCGGAAGTCTTCCGTATACCAGGGCTTACGATTGGAAGCAGGCCTGAGAGGACGCTTGGGAGCGATTCTGTGTATAGCCCCAGAGAGACCGGTATTCCAGATACCGGTAAGGGCATCAACGGAGTCGCCGTCATTTCCAACCGTGAGTCCCTCTAGGGCTTCCTGGAACCTCTCAGGTTCCATCAGCCTTCGAGGCTGTTACACTGTATAACTGTCCAGTGATGCTGGCATCCCTCGATACCGAGGGAGCAACCTGAAAAAGGTCTCAATTTTGAATGAAATGAGACTAGAGTATGTCAGGGTGACCATTTTTGGCTCAGAGGCAAAGAAGTAACCACTGGTGGTGGTTTGAGGGACAGTGTACTTCATGGCCCAAAACTGATAGAGCACTTGCTGATAGTTAACCTCAGTACAGAGGGAACAAACATGGCTTTGAACCCAAACCAGCATCATCCATACTGGCTGCTGGGAACAGCTAATCGTGGCCACAAAACGAACCCGGTAGCAGCAAGGAGCATGCGACGGTATCAATAATGGCCCTCAGAAACTGAAAAACCAGCTACATTCAAATCCTCTTGTGCAGCTTTACATGGTACCAACATTGGACTCTTAATATTCGTCTTCTCAAAGGAGAATCAGGACGAAATGCAGCCATACAATGATGGCAATCTGGCTAACACCCTATATCGGTTTGACCCCCAAAGAGTCAGGGGCTGATGAAGGTAGAAATCAAGCTGCAAGCCAATCAGAATTAGTCCTGAAAGTCAGGGACTGATGAAGATTGAAGACTGGCAGCCAGCCAATCAGTTTGACCCAGAGAGTTAGGGACCAACGAGGATCGATGTCAGGCTACAAGTCAATCGGTATGACTCCAGAGAGTCAGGCACCAACGAGGATCAAAGTCAGGCTGCCATCCTGTTGGTATGGGACCAATGAGGCTTGAAGTCGGGCTGCCAGGCAACCGGTTTGACCCCAAAGAGTCAGGGACCAACAAGGAACAAAGTCAGGCTGCAAGTCAAGCAATATGACCCGAGAGAGTCAAGGACTGTTGAGGATGCAGATTGGACAGCTAGCCAAACAGTTTGACCCCGAAGAGTCCGGGATCGATGAAGATCCAATGGTTTGACCTCGGAGAGTCAGGGACCTACGAGGCTTGAAGCTGGGCTATAAGCCAATCAATCTGACTCCAGGGAGTCAGAGACTGATGCAGATCGAAGTTGGGCAGCCGTCCAATCGGTTTGGCACTGGAGAGTCAGGGACCGATGAGGGTCGACGTCAGGCTGCAAGCCAATAGGTATGACCTCAGGGATTCAGGGACCGATGAGGATCCACATAGGGCTGCCATCCAGTCGGTTTGACCCCAGAGAGTCAGGGACCAATGAGGATCCATGTTGGGCTGCCATTCAGTCGGTATGACCCCGAAGAGTCAGGGACCGATGAAGATCCAAGCTGTGCAGCCAGCCAAACTGTTTGTCCCCGGAGAGTCAGGGACCGATGAGGCTTAAAGTTGGGCTTGAAGCCAATCGGTATGACTCTGGAAAGTCAGGAACCGATGAAGATCCACGTTGGGCTGCCACCCAATTGGTTTGATCCTGGGGAGCCAGGGACCAGCAAGGACTGAAGTCGAGGCAGCCAGTAACAACTTCTCTTCAAGAGAATGAAACAAAGCCATGTAAATGGCCTTGAGACAGTTTGTCCGCAGCAAAAGAGCCGTGGTGAGGAAGGAAGGCCGGTGGCCATTCTATAAGTTCCTCTCAGAGATAAGAGGTGGAAATTGTGCCAGTGAGACTTTGCTTAGTAATAATGGGGCTTTGCCAAGTGCGCCAGTAAGGCAAGCATTGTTTGAAAACTTTTCCTCAAGAGAAAAGGCAGGAAAAGTTCTGCCAAGCACACCAATTCCCTCAGAAGGGAAACGGACTTGCCAATGTGAAGACTGTGGTTAAACAACTTCACCTCAGAATTTAAATTCACATTTAAGTATGTGATTATCTAAGAAACTGCAGTACAGGCTGTTGTTAAAACAGCTTTATTTCAGAGTTTAAATTCACAAAGTAATCGATTCTCTGAGAAATCGCAGGGCAAGTTGTTGTTAAACAACTTTACCTCAGAATTCAAATTCACATTTAAGTATATGATTTTCTAGAAAATCATAATTTTTTTTACAGTTTATATTTTTTTATTTTCACAAACAAATATATGCATACAGACATACATATAAACCACAATACAAAAGAAACAGATGATACATATAACAATACAATACATAAAGTGTTTAAACCTAAGATATAATCACTCTTCAATACTTCCATCACCCTTGTGGAGCTTTG
>NW_024803534.1:5325-7705 GCF_019175285.1 Sceloporus undulatus | reverse complement strand
TACGCTGGAGTCCAGGTGGAAATTGATCACGTAGACAAAACAGGACTTTCTGTGAATCAGAGGCAATTGAAATTCAAAAACAGGGAAACAGAACAGAACAGAAGCAACGATTGTAGGGAAATCTGGCCTAGCATCAGGAAATTAAGCAGCAGAAATGTTTAATTTTGCAGCTATGGAGGAACTGGCAAGACTCTGAAGCGTAAAGATATATATGGTTAAATACCAAAGTTAGGATTATCCTACAGTCAGTGTACAAGTTGAACAAATACGGTTCTAAAATGCAACTGTGCCTGAGCCTCCCTTGCTCATGGGAAGCCATTTTGGACTGCAGGTCCCATCATCATTTGCAGAGCCACACAAAGTTGTTTTTCAGTCCTTTAATCCCCTCCATTCCCCCTGAACCTCTTTTTATCACAAAATAGTTGTCTTCCCTAAATACCTCCACAATTATTGACATTTTTTGGCAGCTTATGCAACTTCTGGTGAAAGCTAGTGTGGTGTCATGGCCTTAGACTAAGGTCCAAAACGCACTGCAGAAATAATCCAGTTTAAGACCACTGCCCTGGCCCAATGCTAGGGAATCCTGGGAATTGTAGCTTTGGGAGACACTGAGCCTTCTCAGTCAGAGATAGCTCTGGGGACACAACAAACAACAATTCCTAGGATTCCCTTAGGGCAGTTAAAGCGGCCTCAAACTGGATTATTTCTACCGTGTGTGTTTTACACCTAGGATGCTGAGGCCCAAAACACATTGCGTAAATAATCCACTTTGAGACTGCTTTAACTGCCTGGACTCAATTGCTGCTAGGGGAATTCTGGGAACAGTAGTTTTGTGGGACATTTAGCTTTCTCTATCTCTGGTGCTACAATAAACTACAATTCCCAAGATTCCCTAGCATTGAACCAGGGCAAGTAAAGCGGTCTCAAACTGGACTATTTCTGCAGTCTGTTTTGGACTTAAAGTCTACTTTAATAAATAAAGCCTTTAGGGCTGAAGGGCGGGGTATAAATACAGTAAATAAATAAATAAATAAATAATAAAATATTATTAAAATCTAACATTATATATATTATTATACTATAATATATATTATAGTATATAATAATATAATATTATAATATATATTATTGTTTTAATAACAATTAATTTTATTTATTATATTATTATTATTATTATTATTATTAGATAAAATAACGATGTAACTGTTTTAACTGTTATTGTGTTTTATTATTTTGTAACGGTGGGGGTTTGTAAGGGGACAGTATAATGTGACTATTGTTGGTACTTTGTATTTTTATTCCATGTTGTAATAAAGTGAATTGTTTTATAATAATTTCTGTTGTAATCCGCCTTGATTCCTTCAGGAAAAGGTGAAAAATAAATTATTATTATTATTAAATATTATCAATAATAAATATTATTATTATTAATAATAAAATTAATAATCATCATAATAAAATTTATTATTATTATTACTTTCCCTGAAAGGAAATGAACTAATTTAATTTCCTTGAAAGGAAAGGAATTCCTTGAGGGCGGTGGTGTGGTGTAGTGGTTTGAGCGTTGGGTCTGGATTCGAATCCTAGCTCGACCATTGGAGTGACTTTGGCCACACTCTCTCAGCCTCAGGGGAATAATAATAATAATAATAATAATAATAATAATAATAATAATAATAATAATAATTTATTTATACCCCGCTTTTCAGCCAAAAGGCTATCAGAGAGGCTTACAAATTGTTAATCAGGCAATTGATAATTATCCCCCTCTGAAAAATCTTGCCAAGAAAACCCCTAGGACAAGGTTGTCCTAAGTCTAAACGGCCCCAAAGCCGACAATAAGTGGAGTTTGAGGAGAAAATCCATTCCTGACAGGGTTTTTTTCGGGGCCTTTCTGAAAGACTACATTTCCCAGGGTGCTCTCTGGCGTGGTTGCGTCATCAACGTGCGCGAGGGAAGGCTGTCCTAGGCAGGCAGGCATGGCGCTGGCTCTGCTGCAGCTGGAGGCGCTCTGGAAGGGCCCCGGGCGCCTCCTTCGCCTCCTCCCCGGCCAGGGCTCCAGGGGCTACGCCAAGAAGGCCGGTAAGGCGGCGGGCCAGGAGAGGGACCAGGCTTCTTCGGGGGCCCCTGGGACTGCCATTCCTTCCCAGGGATGATGGGAGATGTTGTCCACGGGGACGTACTAAAACAAATGAAGGCGTTTGCCCATAGAGAGTCATTGGGGAATACTGGCCCATAGGGAATCATTGAAGAATACTGTCCCATAGGGAATAATTGGGATTACTTGCCCATAGAGAGTCATTGGGGAATACTGGCCCATAGGGAATCATTGAAGAATACTGTCCCATAGGGAATAATTGGGATTACTTGCCCATAGAGA
>NW_024803534.1:0-5315 GCF_019175285.1 Sceloporus undulatus | reverse complement strand
ATCAATGGGGAATACTGGCCCATAGGGAATCATTGGGGAATCTTTGCCCATAGGATTACTTATCCCATAGAGAAACACTGGGGATTACATTCTCTATGGGCAAGTATTCCCCAATGATTCCCTATGTGCAAGTATGGTTTCCCTATGGGTAAGTACTTTCCTGTGTTTTAGTTGAACATGGGTCCACAGTGGTAGAATTCAAAGCTATAGCCATCTTAGTCAGTAGAATCAGTATGTGGAGAGGAAGCCCCTTTGAGACTCTGAAAGAAAGGAATTGGTAGCCTGAGCTTTCGTAGGCTTCAGTTCAAATGCATCTGAGGAAGTTGAATGAAGTTCAGGAAAGCTCACACTGCCAACTTATTTCTTTCAGTTCGTCTCAAAGGGGCTACAAGATCTCTCTGGTCAATAGTATGATGCAGCAGCTAAAAAAGCCAATGTGATTCTAGGCTGCATCAACAGAAGTATAGCGTCTAATAATAATAATAATAATTCCACTCACATTAGGAGGAACTTCCTGACAATAGGAGCTGTTCGACATTGGAAGCCACTCTTTCGGAGTGTGGTGGAGTCTCTTTCTTTGGAGGTCTTTAAACAGAGGCTGGATGGCCATCTGTCAGGAATGCTTTGGTTGTGAGTTCCTGCATGGCAGAATGGGTTTGAACTGATGTCCCTTGGGGTCTCTTCCCATTCAATGATTCTGCAATCTCTAGTGGGGATCACTACACCCACTCTGTGGAATCAATGCAGTTTGACACCCCTTTAACTGCCATGGGTCCATGCTGTGGAACTCTGGGGATTGCAGTTTTGTGAGACACTGAGCTTTCTCTGTTAGAGATCTCTAGTGCCACAGCAAGCTACAATTCCCAGAATTCCATAGAATGGAGCCATGATGGTAAAAGTGGTGTCAGACTGCTTTATTTTCATTTTCATTTTTTTGGCATTGCTTTTGGTATTAAAAAAATTAAAACAGAAGAATGCAAGAGTGTGCTTTTTTGCAACCTCAGGTTACCCCTTTCTTCCTTTACAGATATGCCTAAAGTTAAAAGCCCCCCCTATAACGCACTTCGTACATGCTCTGGAACAATGTTTCTTTGCTTTTGACAGCTGTCAAGTCCAAGGGGAAAAGTGTAGCCAAAGAAGCCCTCAAAGGTCCTGAAATATGCAAAGACCCCGTATTGTTGACCACCCATGCCATGGGGGCGAACATCTACAAGGAAGGTTCAGAAGTGGCTCTGAAGCATGATTCAGAATATCCAGAATGGTGAGCATTATTTCTCTTTGCAGTAGAACTGCAAAGGGGTAATAGTCATGAATACCCTCCAATGTCTCACAGAGGAAAAACAGGACACATGTGGCCAAGCAATGTCAGAGTATGGTCATGATGGCTCCCTCCTCTCCACTCCCCCGGCTGAGTTGATTTTTTACATTTCAAAAAGACTTTTATTTATATCTGTTCTGCAAAGAATACTAAATCGTCTGCAAAACAAAATGTTCAAACAGGCTTAGGATACAGGTTAACAGAAAAACACACATAAGGGACATTTAACAGTTCCATTAGGGTAGTTATCCAGTTGGTGTACTATTAGGATGAACACTAAAGGTCACAGAGGTCCACAACACGGCAGAAATAATCCAGGTTGAGACCACTTTAACTGACCTGGCTCAGCGCTAGGGAACCCTGGGAACTGTAGTTTATTGTGGCACCAAGAGTTCTCTGACAAAGAAGGCTCAATGTCTCACAAAACTACACTTCCCAGAATTCCTGGGCATTGAGCCAAGGAAGTTAAAGTGGTCTCAAACTGGATTACTTCTGCAGTGTGTTTAGCCAGTAGCAAGAAATGTTCAGAGTTGACCTTTCAGTTGAAAGGGACCATAAAAACCACATAACCCAAGTCCTTTGCCATTCAAGAATGCACAACTAAAGATGGGCATGCAATCTCTATTTAAAGACCTCCAAACAAGGAGAGTTTGCTGCCCTTCGAGACACTCCATTCCACTGTCAAATCATTCTTAGTCAAGAAGAGTTGTCATGTTTAGGTGGAATTGTCACTTGAATTTGTACTCAGTAACATCTGGAGAGCTGCAAGAGGACCAACCTTAGTGATAAGAGGAATCTCCCTACTGCAGAATATCCAGCATTAACTCAACCAGTTCATCCATCCATGGCTTTATTTTTATCCTGCTTTTCTCCTACACTGGCATGTAAGATGGCTTACAAAAAGACAAAAATGTTAAAAACATAAATCAAAATTAAGACAATATTAAATGACAACAGAATTAAAACAATTTAAAAATATTATATTATAGATCGATCCGAAGGGAGAAGCGGGAAATATAAATTATTATTATTATTATTATTATTAAAAACAGTGCAGCAGCATAAAAACCATTATTGGTAGAATCAGGTGCAAAACACACTGCAGAAATAATCCAGTTTGAGACCACTTTAACTGCCCTGGCTCACTACTAGGAAATTCTGGGAACTGTAGTTTTGTAAGACATTTAGCCGTCTCTATCAGAGAGTTCCACAATAAACTACAATTCCCAGGATTCCCTAGCACTGAGCCAAGGCAGTTAAAGCAGTCTCTAACTGGATTATTTCTGCAGTGTGTTTTGGACCCAAGTTTCCAAAAGCTTGCTGGAAAAGAAAGGTCTTCTTTCTTTTCAATCAGTTGATTCATACTCCACCTTTCCCCCAAGATTAAGGTTCAGGACTGCTTACAGAATAAAAAGAAATATAAGTAAAACTATACAATGGTAAAAACCTATAAAATGTTTAAGATTAAAATAATATTGTCTATATACTGTCTATAACATCCTTAATATATCTCTTTAGATTGGAGGAGCCCTTGCAATAATTTTCAGGTGTCAAAAAGACTGTTTATTTCAGTCACAATCTCTTGCAGACCCCCAGCAACCCTTCATGGAACTATAGAGTTTTAGGGACTCTTGCTTGAGAAATCCTGATCTATAAAATTAAGGAATTAACAAAACATTCATTTAAAAGCATAGATTGAGAAGAGTGAAGTACTTAAAATGAAAACCTATTATATCAAGCAGCCAGTTCGTCAATGCTTGCTAGAATAGAAAAGTCTGATGACGAAAGGAGAGCAAGGAAAGAGGTCTCTTGGCTTCTCTTGGAAGGGAATTCCAGCGCATGGGAGCAGCTGCCAAGAAGGCCTTCTCCTGTGTTTTCACAAGATTATTTGTGAGGGTGCTGAGATAGAGAGAATGGCGTCTTAAAACACAGACAGGCTTATATAGGAGAATAGGGTCCTTCAGATAACCTGGATTTGCGTTTTAGGGTTCGATTCCCAGCCTGCCCATGAAACCCACCGGGTGACCATGCGCATGTCGCATGCTCTCAGCCTCAGGGGAAGGCAATGGCAAACCTCCTCTGAACATACCTTGCCAAGAACACCCCAGGATAGGTTCCCCTTAGGGCAGCGGTTCTCAACCTGTGAGTCGCAACCCCTTTGGGGGGTCGAACGACCCTTTCACAAGGGTCACCTAAGACCATAAGAAAACACATATTTCCGATGGTCTTAGTAATGGAGACACTGCTCCTCTATCTGTTGGGGGTCACCACAACATGAGGAACTGTATTAAAGGGTCACGGCGTTAGGAAGGTTGAGGAACATTGCCTTAGGGTCACCATAAGTTGACTTGAAGGCGCACAACAGCAACAACAAAGGGCATTATAGGTCATAACCAACACTTTGAATTGTGCCCAGAAACATCCAGCGCAACTGTTGCATCAAGTGTGTTGTATAAAATCTATCTGAAGCTTTTTGGAGAACGGTTAACTCCTGCGCTGCTTGAATATGTTTTATGACATTTCTGGTCTCACTTTATCTTTTTGTTGTTGCTGTCATACTCTTTTTTTCTTCATTCTGTACCTCCCAGGCTTTTCCAGATGTACATCGGGCCTCCAAAGAAATTGGAAGAGTTAGATCCAGAGACCATGAAGTACTGGCGCCTGCTGCGGAGGCAGACTATACATCAGCGGAACAAGCTAGCAAAATCTCGGCCATTTTGAATCAATCGCCTGGAAGACGGACCCAAGATGTTGTCGCAAAAAACTCAGACTGATCAGAAAGGGGATCCCCCCCCCCCATTTCTGTTACTTTTCTTTCTCTTTTCAGTGTAAATGTTGACCAATAAACAGCCCTCCACTCTACAGAGTAGCATTGGACTCTGACTCTGGAGATCAGGTCTGGGGAGTAGGAGTAAGGAGTAAAGGAGTAAGAGGTTTTTACAGGAGTAAGAGTAGGGATAAGGAGTAACAAAATATATTCTGGTGCCACAATAAACTACAATTTATTATAATTAAAATTTATTATAATATTGTGTGTGTGTGTGTATACTGTGTGTGTGTGTGTGTGTGTGTGTGTGTGTATTGAATGTGTGTGTGTTTGTATGCATATATATATATATATATATACATATATATATATATATCTCCCTGATTTATAAAACAGAACTGCCCTGTATTATAATAAATTATATATATATATATAATATATATAATGTTATTAGATATAATTACATTATATTATTATAAATTATTATACTGTATTTTATAATAAAATATATAATATTATATATTGTATAATTATATTAGTATAAATTATTATATTTTAATATATGTATAAAATGCATAATAATATATATTATTACATATTCTTAGATATAATTACATTATATTATAAATTATTATACTGTATTTTATAATAAAATATATAATATATAATATTATATATGTATACTTATATTAGTACAATTTATTATATATAACATATATATATATATAAAGTGTATAATAGATATATTATTAGATATTATTACATTATATTATAAATTATTTTACAATACATATAATATATATGTATATTATAAATTATTACATAGATTATATTAACATAAATTATATATATATATATATATATATATAAACATATATATATAACATTATATATATATATATATATATAATTTATACTAATATAATATAATTATATGTAATAATATACAATATACATATAATATAATTTATTATAATGTTTGTTTTGTTTTGGGTCCAAAACAAAACAAACAGGAACCATAGAGATGGCTCTTGGAGGGATAGAGCGTCCTCTTCGCGACCGGCAGCAGGAGCTAAAATGGAAACCGGAAGTGAAGGGACGGAGAGGTCCGCAAACGGCCCCTCCCGAAGGTGGTGGGCGTGGCCCGAAGGGGGCGTGGCCTGGAGGGAGGGACTAGGTGGAGGCGAGGAGGAAGAGGAGCAGGTGAGCCAAGAAAAGGGGGGGGGCTCT
>NW_024803533.1:0-7708 GCF_019175285.1 Sceloporus undulatus | reverse complement strand
TTTTGGCATGATACCTGGAACATCATTATTCCTTCCAAAAATATTGGCACCATATCAAAAGAGAGCAAAGAGAGTGTCCCAAAAGGTGCCTGTATTCCTTTTGCAGAATATCAGGAGCATTGAATCTTGGCAACTGTTGTCATCCCAGGAGTCCTTCAAGCTTGACCAGGTTGAGAACAGCAATGTCTATCGTCTCATTTCACTACATTGATGGGAGTTGTAGCCCAACCAAGTACTTATCAGGAACATCTGACCTTATCCAAGAAAACTCTAGTAGTGTGTCTCCCAGGAGCCACAGCCAACATTGTCAATAGGCCAGGAATTCTGGCACTGCAGTGGAACATCTGGAGTAGTGTGTTTTATATTATGGAAGTTGTAGTAGTTTTTAGATGGACTACCTTTCCTAGAATCCCCATCCATCACAGCCAATGAGCCATGTTGGCAGGGTGATCCTGGGAGTTATAGTACAGGTGACCTGGAAATTGTAATCAAAGAAACTGTGAAGAAGGAAATGAATCATGTAGTTCTCCAGATGCTGTTTGACTACAACTCCCAGTCAGCAAGGCTGCAACAGCACTATTACAACTCCCACCAATATAGTTCAGATCAGAATTGGGTATCATGTGGCCTGCCAGATGTTGCTGGCCTACACCCGGCGCCATTGCATTTCTCACCATTGTTTGTGTTTCTGAAAGTTGCTGGGAGCTTTAATACAATATCCTTTGGAGGGCCACATGATTCCCACATGGGCTTTAGAAAACAGCCATTCTCAGGCAGCAAGATGCTCTCACCAATGGCTTGGCTCCTTCAGATTAAGTCCTAGAGTTCTAAAATAATGATCACTCAGAGAATCCAGTGATGCAAATAATCAAGTAATGCAAATGGCCCCAGAAGGAATAGGTTACGGAAAAGGGAAGTAGCCACAGCAACAATTTGATCTCTTTGGAGGTCTAAATTCCCAGAACTCAAATGGTGCAACTGAGAATGGACTTGATCAAAACTATCATCTGCCAAAATTTCACTGGGTTCCAGATTACAACATTGAGATTTCGTATTGTGGGACTTTTGGGAAAGCACCCATGCTCTATTCTTATACCTTCCCACTTCTCACCTAACTGGTTATCCCCACTTTTTGCCCTTATCCTCTTCTCATTGCCCTATCTTTTTGCAAGATCACAACCCCTTGCAACTGGTACTGGCCACCTCTTCTCTTTCTCTTTCCTTCTCTTTTCTACACAGAAACACCCTGCACGTAACCTAATTTTATTATGTATATGTATGGATGGCATTTGGGCCAGCTTTCCATCTGGTAGCAATGTAACGTCAATTTCACACTGAGAGCTCATCTCGATGGGCCAAATACCAGTAATCCTCAAACTCTTTTATACTCACATGACAAACAACAATTGCTGAAAGTCTCTATTCTGCACAACCATTAAAGGGACAGAAGCCTTGTCCTTTATTTCATCTGGCAAATCTACTTTGCAGTCTTTCAGAAGGGAGCAGGTACAGGTGCCCAGCAGAAGCAGTGCCCTTGGTTGGATGCCATCCCTGAGACTGGGGTTAGGGAGCAACAGAGAGGGGTTGTGAGGTCATTGGAAGGTGGGCTCTCTGTCATTGTCTCCATCCATTGGTTTCCTTCCCAGCATTAGAAGAAAGGAGCAAAGGCCACTGACCTGACACAGCACAACCAAGAGTGCACTTTAGTACTTGCTATCTATGCAGTTCCATGGAGTGTAAGGACTCTTTCATTCTTTTCTCAGGCAGAAAGAGGAGCCCACTAGTGGTTTGGCGTCTTCAGATTAAGTCCTGGAGTTCTAAATTAATGATCATTCAGAGAAGCCCGGATCCAGTAATACAAATGGCTCCAAGAGAGCTAAGTTATGAAATAGGGAAGATGCCATAGGAACAAATTGATATTTTTGGTGTTGTAAATTCCCATAACTAAAATGGTGCAACTGAGGGTGACCATGATTGAAGCTAAAATTTCACTGCGTTCCAGATTACATTATGAAGATTTAATATTGTGGGGCTTTCGGGAAAACACGCACGATCTATTTTTATATCTTCCCGTAACTGACTAAACTGGTTATTCCCAACTCTTCTCCTCAGGCGCTTCTCTTTGCCCTATAAAGGCTTCTCGAAAAGACCACTGTCGTTACCATTTGCTTTCATGATCCAAATTTGCTGTGATTTCTACCTAGGTCTCAATCTCACTTGAACTATGAAGACATTTCTGAGCATCTGCCTGTTCTTCTCCATCATGGCTCCGGGTGAGTAGCAACCAAAAACCCTATATTTTTCTATAATCTCCAGAAAGGGAATGGGCATGTGGTTTAGGGCATCCAACTGAGAAAGCAATAGGCTCCCGAAAGAGGGCAAGATGACTCCTAAGGACACATCTTAATTAGTAATTTGAGAGCCTTTGCAGAAAGCAGGACATGCTGAAGTATCACCATTCAATGAGAGATCCCCATGTGACCCTCCCATCACTGTGTTATTTTTTGTCCTGCAGGATTTTTTAAATGCATGTCCTTTTAGTGTTCATTCAGCTAGATTTCACTCTATGGAGTAACAGAGAACTTGTTTGGGATTCCCTTTCATTCCCCAAATCCATGCTATGGGCTGCCTTTGGACCCTTAGTCTGAAGTTTAGCAAATCCCTTCACTCTTTGTCTTCACTCATAGGACCCTCTTATTCTCAACCTATAAGATTAGACTGTGGTTTGCTTGATACAGATCTAATCTGGCACCCAACCTAAATGCACAGAGCATCACCTCTGCTCTTCTCTTTGCATGCTTTATTGCTACTTTATTTGCCAAGACCAACTGTATTGCTATATTTATTCCTGTTTTCTTCTCTGGGTTTGCCTTCAAGCTCTCTCCTCTATGAGTAGGATATTCATTCATTCATTCATTCATTCATTCATTCATTTTGCTGAGTTTGCTCCTGAGTATTTCCTTTCTGTCCATCCAATATGGAACATGAATGATCCGACAGATCCCTGATCCTATATCCCTGAACATTGGGGGGAAAGCAGTTGAGCCCTTTGGGATCTAATTAAAATATATTTCTGTTGTCATAGAACTGTTTTTGTGGCACTGAGATTTTACAGTCATCTTTTCTTTCTGCAGCGGTACTCCTAACCTGCAATAAGTGTAGGTATCCAATCACCTGTACAGAATTGTCAAACCAGACCTGTCCAGCAAATGAAAAGCTTTGCATGACTACTGCTCTGAGCACAAATATTTGTGAGTAAGATGGTGTTTCTTCCCCCTTTCCTTCTAATGGGTCCATTTTTTGGTTTACCTTCACTTGAGGAAAGAGCAAACCAAAATAGCTTTCCAGATTGAATCATCTTATATGGAGTTAAGAAATTGTTCCTTTCCTTCTCTGTCTTTTTAAAACATGAGACTCATAAGATACAGGGTATTACTTCTTCTGTAACTTTTATGATGCTCCCAAGTGAATGTTCCTTCTTCCTCATTTAGAAGGCAAGAACAGATGTGGACATTTCTTCTAGACATGGACCATGTTGTAACAATTCAACCTCTTTATGTTCCATGGCTTCTACAAAGATATGAGCAAACATCCTAATGATTGTTGCTACCACTTATGTGTATCAAAGCTACATTTAATTCAGATGCCCTGTTTAGCGAAAAAATACTTCTTCCTCAAAGGAAAATGGTAGGAATCTATGGGTATATGAGACTGAAAATAATCTCTGGTTAATTCCCCCCCCCCCCCCTTGAGGACTATAGAGGCTCAAGGGGGGGCTGACAAGTCTCAAGGAGGAATATTTCTTATTAGTGTTTCTGCTTTTGCTCAAATGAGTTTAGAAATCCTCCTCTGGAGGATTTACTGGAGTTACTTGGAGAAATGGGGTGGTTCATCCTTGCCTTCACACTATTCTCTTTTTCTTTCATATACAAGAGAGAGAGGAAGAATGACTCCAAGGAACCTGCTCTTTTCTGTACTAAATTCATACTATTCATCCTTAACTTTGTCCAAACCACTTAATTGCCATTGTCATAAGGGATTTCAATCCTATTATTGCATTGATTTTTTTTCATACATCTTTTTGACTGTGCCACGAGATGGATTTATAAAGTACGCTAGATGCACAGATATCACAAACGTTCCCATGGGAGAATACAGCCTTTCTTCGGCAGACGACAGCTACCTCTACTTTTCATACTATTCCTGCAATACTAGTTACTGCAACCCAATTCCTCAGGGTGAGTGTGTCTATTTTCTGGAAGCTTCTCGATATTTAACCACTTCACAGTATGTTACTGGCTCCAAAGTGTTTCTGCCTATGCTTTATGAAAATTAAATTAGAATTAACGTAATCAGTACTTCTAAATCCAGAATTTGGGAAAGAGAAGAAGTCATTCCAAACTCAGGTGGTTGTTTTTCTCCACGTTCCCTAACATGCAAAAAATATATTGGCTAATAACTGAAAAGACAAGGGAGTTTATCAGTCAAGGGAAATTGGAAGTATAATCCTCATGCGTGATAAATTCCAAGGAAAGCTCAATGCATTTTTAATATTATTAAGGGATGCTGCCCAGATAAGAATAATATTAAGGGATGTTGGTCACTGGATGTTGTGCAGGCCGCGGTAGACAAATGTAAAAATCCAGGCTGCATTCTGCCTCTTCCTCTCTTTTTGGATGGCAGTGTAGTTCTTCTTCTTCTTCTTCTTGGCTTTACTTTGCAAACGAAGATTCAGGAAGGACTAATCCGTGCTTTCTACAAGCGTGTTGATGACGTTGGATGTATCCTTGGAGCCTGTGCAATGGATTTTTCTGCTGGAGCGCAGTGTGCACAGAACTGGCCTCACCCTTTAAATCAGAGGTTCGACTGCTGGGGCCTTGACAAGCATGGACAGTGGCAGCGAGGTCCTTGGATCGTAGGTTTGGTTAGAGTTTCCTTCTCTTAGATGGTTGACCTTACAGGGTTAGCCGAGCACCATCTGCCCAGGTTTGGGATTAGAGTTTTCCTTCTCCTAGGATGGTGGCCATAAGGCTAGAGAGTCCATCCTGCCCATAAGACATGTTAATGTCTAGCAAAGAGAAACCAGTTTGCTGACTCAAATTTGGTGGGCAACTCTGCCTTATTTCCAATGTGGAAAGAAGAGCAACTGATCTTGCCTTCAGTTTCTGCACATGGGATGGTGATGGGAAATACTGTCTTCCTCCCCAGATATAAACATATCTAGGGTAAGCCCTGAAAGGAAGGTTTCAGCTTGTTGTGAAAGTCAAGAATGTGGTCCATTACTTAATCATTTGTGCATTTATGCTATCTGGAAAAATCTGAGGACACCTGAAAAGCCTACCCAACCAATGAAGCAGGCACTTCCCTCAAAGTGAAAGATAGAACTGAACCAAGAATCAATAGCAGCAGGCCTCAAGGGTCATGTTGCTTTTGGAATCTGAAAGCAGAAGGGCCTCTATTTTGCTAAGAATTCATCAATAGACAACTGACAAGATATCATTAGACATAAAAAAAACCTCAGTGGGATCCATTTTATGACCATGTCGTTTTATTCTGACAGTGCCAGAATATAAGGAGCTTCCCCTTAATGGGCTGCAGTGTCCAGCTTGCTTTACCCATGACGTAACAAACTGTGAAAGCACAGAGGTTGTCAACTGCCGTCTGAATGAGGATCAGTGCATAGACCTGGTTGCTAGTTTTGATACCCGTGAGTAGAATTGCCTGTTAGGTGTGTCTGTGTATGTGGGATTTATTAACAGGAAATGTGTCAAATTTCTAAGTGAGCAAAGACTGATGCTCACAATGCATAATTAGAATAGGTTTGCATACAAAATGGTATATCATGCAATATATATATATAATGCATGATATACCATTTTTAATGTGAACCTATTCTAATAGGTGGTGTCTTTAATGGGGCTTGTGTCCACGGCGGCACGCAGTGATGCATGTCATGGGTGCACGCACCATTATTTTTTCTAGCACATGGCGTCACTTCTTCCAGAGTGGCTTCCAGCGTATGCTGAAAGACGCGTAAGGTACGCCCGCGTATGATGCGGGCTCACCATATATGTGTCCAGAAATATTGTTTCCTTTGCAATTCATTTGCAGAAAAGAATTGTTTTGTATGGAAGTTAGCCATTCGGGAATATTATGTGGAATAAATCTCCCATTACAACATTTTCTAAGCAGAGACTACTGTTTTCTGTGCAATACAAGCAGGTGGAAATTTTGCTATGAATAAGACCTGAACTGTGAATATTCTCACCAGGCCATGATTTTTCTCATCAGGGTTTCTCAATACTAAAGAAAAGAAAAAATGAGGGTTGTTTTTTTTTTTGGGGGGGGGTTACCATTATTTGAATATTCTCTAAATATAATATTCACTTAAGAATGGCAGGAGAGAGGTTACTTTCAGAAGACAGGTCAGGTTTCTGTTGATGTTTAATTGGTTTCTCATTAGAAAGAGGGTGACTTTCCTGAAGAAGTTTGCAAGGGGGAATAGATAACTAAGGGCCCAAACAGACATGCCAAAATAAAGCTGCTTTGGATCGCTTTGGAGGTATGCTGTTTAAATGACACGCACATTTTAAGAGTCCAGAAGCTGCGCCAAAGCTGTGCTCCAGTCGTTAGGACCGGAGCATGGCTTTTGTGCTGCTTAGGATGCATGCATCATTTAAACAGCCTACCTCCAAAGTGACCCAAAGCAGCTTTATTTTGGCCTGTCTGTACAGGCTCAATGAAATCCATTAGGAATTACCAGATAAGTTCATTTTGATGCTCCTTGTACACACTCCTCTGTGCAACACAGATTGTAGATGATGTGGAAACCTCACATTTTCTAATTAGGGTTTCTCAACATTTAAAGTCCAACACCTGCAATAACTTGTGTTATGATGACTCTTTATCTCTTCCAGTTTTCTTGGGGTCTACTCGCCGATCATTGAAAGGCTGTGCAACAGAGAATTTCTGTGGATTTCTAAAAAGTCCGGCATCGAAATATCATGTTCGCTATGATTTCGGTATGAAAGTTTTCGATTCAAAATGCTCTCCTTCGTCTTAATCCTCCTCTGAGCTAGGCCCTGAAGAATAAATAAGAAGAGTCACTCCTGCTTTCCTGCGGGTCCAGTATTTGGGGATTGGTGGGAAGCAATTGTGGTCCTAGTATTCAGTGCAGAGAACATTTCTGCCCTTGATGGAGGGTGAATGCAATATGAAGAGGAACACAAAGGAGAGCAGATTCCTGGGATTTGGGTGCTCTAGCAAAAGCAGATCTGGTGTGTGGGTTAAATTTCTTTAGAATTAAGATCAAAATAAATAGATGGAGCATTTAATGTCTTTGTTCTGTGTCATTCAAGTGAGAAATTATGGCGAAAAATGAAAAATGCACACCCTTATATTATGTGGGGCTGGGGATGGGACCTTTTCATATCCAGATTCATTCCAAGCTAAACTGCTGGTGTAGGTGGCTGAGTTTTTACCTTTGCCTTTCATTTGCTGGAAGTAGGTAGTGAAGAGTCTGCCATACCACTGTACCCTCCTTATCATTGTTACCCTTCTTCTCCTTTATGGGTGCCTGGGAAGTTCTTAGAATCATAGAATAGAATCATAGAATCATAGACTTGGAAGAGACCCCAAGGGCCATCCAGTCCAATCCCTTTCTGCCATGCAGGAACTCTCAATCAAAGCATCCCTGACAGATGGCCAT
>NW_024803532.1:0-7717 GCF_019175285.1 Sceloporus undulatus | reverse complement strand
AGACTTCTTACCACCGTGTTATTCTGTTGTCAGGAAAACCATTTTTTTAAGTCAGGTATTAAATAATGTCAAATATGCTTTTCAACACTACATGAAACGTACATGTATTCACTGTTGTTTTAGAGCCTAACTTTAGCCAGTTTCTTAGTTTTAAAATATGTGAAGCAACAGTTATTAAAAATAAATAAATGTTATTTTATGAGAATCAAGGCTTGTGAAGCCCCATTGAGCTATGATAGTAAATTATTTGGAATTTGTATGCTTTCTCCTATAATGTTCTGGATATTTAATACCGTGATGTGGGATGAAAAATTCTTCCACAACATATTTTCCATTTCAAATACATGAAGAGGTGCTAGTTGCAAATGCAATATAAGGGAAGCTTGAAAGTGTCAAAATTGTAATTACTGTTGCTGAGGTGAACGTCCTTAGCAACTGTGTCAGATAATGCATATGACATTATGGGGAGGGGAGAGCAGGAATTAAAAGAAGAAATGCAGAGTTCTTCAAGGATGTTTATGTATTTAATTATTTAGATTTTACTTTATATGGTCAGTATCTGACAGTTTAATTCTATTAAGGCAATGATATGCTTACAGGCATCTAGTTCTGGACCATGCCTATGGCAGAAGTCCAATGCAGTTTCTGCCTGCAGTATTGGAAACGCAATCAATTTCACAAAGCCTGCAAATACTGGGCACAAACTGCACACTGTTCTTTCAGATGTGTTACTCTGTTGTCACAAACCCCATTTTTCAACCAGGTAATGAGTAATATTAAATATTCTTTCCATCATTACTTGAGATATGCATGTATACAAATATGAGGACATGTTTTCCTATATGAAATACATGAAGCAACTGTAATGTTGCTGCACAAGTAGCAATGTGCCTAGCAACAAGAACTTTGGAATAAGACCTAACATTTATTTTGTAGATGCATTTTCATTTAATATGTGATACTTCTTTGGACATATTTAAATGCACACCATTTTTTAGTATTTATAACTGCATAAATAAATATGTAGAATAAAAAAAACCAAGGAATGAATGGAACTCAAAATCAAAGTTAATATTCTTATTCAGTTTAATTTGTAACAGACAGATTCCATAGCAGTGTCTAATTTCTTTTCTTGCGCTAGGGAAAGTGGATGTGCTTGAATGGAATCTGTTAGGGTTTTTTTTAATAGTTACTTTCAGATTTATAATAATGTATAATGGGGGTACTAGTTTTCACATCATTATAATGAAGTGCCTGAAAGGGAAGTAAGTTGGTAGATGTAAATATTGCAGGTAGGAGTATGCTAACAAGGCAACAAGAATGAAGCATCATTTAATTGTATGTAGAAATTTTCCTGAGGCCTGTCATCAGCACAGAACAAAACGCATGCAAATCACTCCTGCATTCCCAGGCTCACACAGTATATATAGACCCACCTTTTCCAGGCAAGCTTTCTCTGAAGATGCCAGCCACAGATGCTGGCGAAACATCAGGAAGAAAATCTTCTAGAACATGGCCACATAGCCTGAAAAACCCACAAAACCCCACAATTGTCCTTTTTGTCAATTCCATGAGAAAGCACTCAGAATTTTTGCATTTCATGTGGGAACATACCCCTTGAGGCTAGGATATCAGATATAAATATTAGCCCCAGTTCTAGCTTTGTATATACACAGAGAACCTCTTCCACTCATTATGTCACCCTCAGATGCCAATTGAGCCACACCTTACTTTTCATGGATTGCTCTTCACCCCTCTACACCCTCTGCTAAACAATTTCCTTACCTCTATTTCAGTTATACGGTGGCTTAATGGTTAAGACACCAATTCTGATGATCGGAAGATCAGACGGTTGGCAGTTCGAGGCCCAAGTGTTGCATGATGGAATGAGTTCCTGTCACTAGTCCCAGCCTCTGCCAACCTAGCAGTTGCAAATGCAAGTAGATAAAAAGGTAACACGTCTCAGCGGGAAGGTAACAGTGGCCGGTTACAGAGCGGCACTTGGGACGTCCGCAGGACGTCCCATTTTAAAAAAGGGGCGTCTCTTCTAGACGCCCCTGGCTCTAATACGGACTCCGTCCATACAATATGGCGCTGGCCGTTCCACACGGCCGGCGCTATCTTTACGTATCGGACGCTGTGCGTCCGAACGTGTTGCGGCATCTGTGACGTCGCGAATGCGCCCCGGCGCCTCGCGACGTCACAGAGGCGCTGCAAGAAGAAGCTCCATTTTGGAGCTTCTTTTTCGGTCCGTGCAGGAGCCGGGCGGTGTGGCTGCTGCGGCTCTCGCACGGAGCAAACGGTGGCGGCGGCAGACTGCCTCAAAGTGGCGGTTTATAACCCGCCAGTGTTTGGTGCAGTCATGCTGGCCACATGATCACCAGAGCAGTCCTCAGACAACACTGCCTCTTCAGCTTAGAAACAGAGATGAGTACCATCACCTACAGTCAGTTATGACTAGACATTGATGTCAAGGCACTACCATTACCTTTTATTTCAGTTACCCTTGTATTGTGTTTCTGCTCAAATTGCTATTGTGTGTTCAGTAGCACTCTTGCATATTTCTAAATAAAAAATCTTCTTTATTCATTAAGCCAGGAGTCTTCTCACAGTTAGTACTGGTAAACATAGGTGAAAATGGCCCCTTAGGTTGCCCAACCTGTTCCAGGCCTCCTTGAGCTAAACAATTTTTCCAGCATTTATTATTATTATTATTATTATTGTTGTTGTTGTTGTTGTTGTTGTTATTAACCTTTATTTATAAAGCGCTGTAAATTTACACAGCGCTGAGACCTTGACCCAGTTGGTGTGGACTCCAAGACCCTTCCATCTTTTTGGTAACAGTCATCTCCATTTCATTTGATAAATAAACAGGTTTATATACAATGGGTTTCCTAAAGCCCAAAATGTTGCTCCAAACTTCTCTTCCTTTTACTTTGTCTGAGTAGCTGTTATTGGTATTGCTGTCATTCTAAATCCAATTTTATCTTTCCTGTATTTGTTGAATTCCCCCTCTCAAAAGGAAAGTAAATTTTTGATATGTACTCCACACAACAACTTTATCTGTCAGAATCTACCTGTCTAGAGGTCACTTGCACCTTTGGAAAAAGCTGGGGCTAAGGCTTTGAAATGCTTTTTGGAAAGTGTGATCATTTGTGCACTCTTTCTCTCTCTTTCTCTCTCTTTTAGATTCCTGTAATAAAAAAGTGACTGTTTCTTGTCAGGTCCTAATAAACTGCTTACAAAATGAACAGCAAGAACATCAGCAACACCTTAAACCACAAGAACATGTGCCAGTGCCTATGACATTTTCTTTTTGCTGTGGAGAATTCATCAGGAATGATCGAAGTCAGGATTAACACAATTTAACAGTGCTCCTGGCCTTCCGTGAGACCTAGGCCTGCTAAGTGAGGTTTACATCCTTAGTCAAACAATGAATGCATAAACATTCCTGTCCTTGGCTGCTTAAGCACACTGTTTGTCTACAGCAAGCTAGATTCACAGAACTGACATATTGTCCTAGTTGAGTTCACACAATCAGTAAACGAAGGCATATGCTGTCCCTGGGATATACCAAATTTCACCATATGTGTAGTAATGCATGACTGAATCTTTCTTCATTTTTTAATATCTCTGTATATAGAAAATGGATATGACTGGGTGAAAGATAGACTGCAAACCTTTTTCCTTGTAGCTACCTTTCCCTCTCAATGTGGCTGCCATCCACACATCTGAAGACATCGACTGTAGGCCACAAACTCTTATCCTGAAACAAATTAGTTGGGCTTAAAGGTGCCACATGGTTCTTTTCTCTGCTTATGTACAGGGAAGCTTTAAATAGAACTACACATGGTTGTAAGTCAGTTACGTGTTTCCTTACATATATCTGAAATCCAGGCACAGTGTTAAATAGCAAATAAAGTTGTAACACTTCCTGAATTTCTCGTAGGTTATCAGCAGATTTGCCAATCCACAGAAATAGCAAATGAAGTTGTCTGTGGATTGGAAAGTCTGCTGATAAACTAAGAGTTAGCTCACAATCATTCACTTTTGAAAGAGAGAAAGATTTATTTAGGGGTTACAGGTAGCTATGTAGTAAGTGAAGTCAAAGGCTTTCATGGCTGGCATCCATAGTTTTTTGTAGGTTTTTCAGGCTATGTGGCCATGTTCTAGAATAGTTTCTTCCTGATGTTTCGCCAGCATTTGTGGCTGGCATCTTCAGAGAATGCTTGCCTGGAAAGGACTTGGATATATATATTGTGTAACCTGGAAAGGCAGAAGTGATTTGCATGTGTAGATGCAGCTGGCCTGTGGTGATTTGAAGGTCTTTTTGCTGTGAGAAATTGTGGTATGTTGTCTGTGTCTCTGCAGCATAGCAGGAAAGTTAATGAGCAGAACAGATGTGCTTTCCTGGTCTGGAATTTTTCCAGTCTCATAGGCCGGTTACATACCGGCAGTTGGGACGTCCGGAGGACGTCCCATTTTAAAAAAGGGGCGTCTCTTCTAGACGCCCCTGAGTCTAGTACAGACTGTGTCTGTTCAATATGGCGCCGGCCCTTCTACATGGCCGGCGCCATATTGACGTATCGGACGCTGAGCGTCCGAATGTCGCGCAGCCCTAATGACGTCACGAATGCGCCCTTGGCGCTTCGCGACGTCATCAGTGTGCCGCGGAAAGAAGCTCCAAAATGGAGCTTCTTTTTTGCTCCGCGCGGGAGCCATGCGGTTTGGCTGCTGCAGCTCGCGCACAGAGCAAATGGTGCCGGCGGGGGAGCGCCGCAGAGCAGTGGTTTGTATCCCGCCTGAGTGTCTTGGAACAGTTTCTCCCCATAGAAATTTCCAATGTGAAGTCGAAGGCTTTCATGGCCGGCATCCATAGTTTTTTGTGGGTTTTTCGGGCTATGTGGCCATGTTCTTGAAGAGTTTCTTCCTGACATTTTAAATAATGGGTGAATCTTTATCTAGCTCATCAGATGCATCAGGGGAAGAAAAATCAAGTCAGAGGTCAGACATTGGGTATTTCAGAGAGCTCATCACTTTGTCAGTTGCTTTTGGATTTTGTGGTGGTAAATAAGGCAAATAACCCTTGGAAAATCTGGTTACTAGTTTGCACATGTGTGTGTTCTTGACATGACTGGATTGCATGCATTTCATTTTGTGTGACAGTAACTTTTGACAGACTATGCTTCAAAATATTTTTTTTTCTCTTCAGCATTCAGTATGACATATCTTTCCAAACCATTTATTTTAACATTATTGATATATATTTCAAATCCAAGTTAAAATGGCAGCATTCTAGGTACATGTAACTTCTAATTTCAGTTCACAAATGCTACATATGAAATAGCACAAGCTGTAAACCATAATGGAATCTATTGATATTAAAGAAAAGGTATTGTGGAGGGGTTTTTTTGATTGAACAGAAGCATAATACACCAGGAGAGCTTGAATGTTTGAGATGCTTTTGTATTCCTCCTAAATGGGGAGATTGTGTATTGTCCAAGAGAGAGAATCCAGAGTTGTGTAGCATGGGGTGGTCAAGTGACGACTTAATGGCTGGCATTCAGGAAACAAATTCTTTTTTTTTAAAGTCTATAATTCAAAAATAACTATAATTTGTGTCACTTCTTTTTCAGCCTCTTTTCTGTGGGTAGAAACTGCTGTATGTCATTCAGCGCTGAGTAAAAATTGTGTTGTCCTCTCCTTTCAACAGTATGGACTAACCTTCATATTAACAGGACACTGAGTATTCCTCTCAGTGTTATCAAGGAGGTTTGGCTGAGGACCTTACCGCACTGTCCCTGGGGATGTGATGGGGGCGTGAGGAAAAGGAGTGGGATGAGAACAGAATGGGTGCTATCACATTTTACTGCATGCCAGAATGCCACCACCACTGCCAGAAGTTCTCATTGCATTCCTGATCCGTCCCAGAGGAGGTGATTTTCAGGAACGCTTCTGACCAGTTCCTGAAAACTGCCTCCTCTGGGACGGATCAGGAACGCAATGGGAACATCCGGCAGTGGTGGCAACGTTCTGGCATGCAGTAAAATGGGTGAAAGCACACATTCTGTTCTCATCCCACTCCCTTTCATCACACCCCCATCACATCCCCAGGGACAGTGAGGTAAAGTCTTATGTTAGCAGAATGGAGCCCCGTTAAAATACTTGCTTAGGGGATTGAACTCTAGCCAGGAAAGGCTGAGTTTAAATTCTTCATCATCCATGAAATTAATTGGATGAGTTTACATTTATTAAATGGAAAGAATATCTTGTAGCACCTTTGAAACTTAAGGCCTGGTACAGATGGGTGCAAAGCACTGGCCTGGGGCCGATTTTAGGGCTCTGGAGAGCAGAGCGTCCGTACATTCCCAAGCCCTACCGTGCAGTCCAGGTGCCATTTTGGCATGTGCATGTTCACACAGCGAGCGCATTGATGACGTGCCTTGTGTGTCACATTCAAACGGTGTGGTGAACAAGGGATGTAACCGTGCTGCTCCAAGGTGTTAATGGCACCTCAGCAGTGGAGAGAAAGGAGCCACTTTTCACGACACCTTTTTCTGGGTGCATTGACATGCACTTACCACAGCAATGATACACAAGGAAATGGAGCGGTGTCTCACTGCCCCTTTCTGCCCATCTGTATCCCCCCTAACTGAGCAAAAAAATAAAATAAAATAAAATAAAATAATAAAAAAAAAATCACAGTTTTAGTCATTCTAATGATGGTGCTTACCATCATCATCATTTCTAAAAAAAAAACAAGAAAAAAACCAATTGCACATCATCTGACTAAATTTCCTATGAATGTATCCTTTCTAAACAAAAATGCTGTATGACCTCTAATCCATCCAGTGGCTTAGTGAAATTACAGTGAAGTTTCTCTTTGTATATTTTGGCCCCATACAGACTGCCAAAATAAAGCTGCTTTGGGTCACTTTGGAGATATGCTGTTTAAATTATGCATGTATCCTAAAAGTCTGGAAGTTGTGCCAAAGCTGTGCTCCAGTCCTTAGGACTTGATCGTGGCTTTGTCATGGCTTCCGGACTCTTAGGACGCATGCATCATTTAAACAGCATACCTCCAAAGTGACATGAAGCAGCTTTATTTTGGCCTGTCTATATGGGGCCGTATTTTCCTATTTTACTACTTTGAATAAATAGTTGTAGTAATCTGTATGTTTTGTTGTTCATTATATGACCAAAATATTCTAGTTTCCCTCTGTTGGATGAACAACCTTAGACCAGTGCCTGAATGTTGTAATACTGAGAGGAAATAGATTATTTGGACCCATTTCAGTCTGGTTTCAATTCAGGATGTGGCACCAAAGAACCCTTAGTTGAAAGATAGGAAAAACAGTTGGATACAATGGTTCCATATCTATCTAAAGGATCAGTTCCAGAGAGTGGCATTGTTTGTTTTCATCACCATTAAACTCTTCAGTGACATAGGGTTCTGTTTCAATATCTGTTCCATATCTATATGAAGCTGGTGAGTGATATAATTATAACTTTGGGGTGAGTTGCCACTAGAATGCTGATGATACTCTGTTCTATTCCTTGTTGCAAAGGTCAGACAAAGCTGTGCAGGTGCTAGACCAGTGTCTGGGTGTTGTAATGGACTGAACAAGGGCCAGTAATCTAAAACTAAATCTCAAAAATATAGTGACTCTATGGATTGCTGATTCATGAGTCTGGGAATTGGGGAAGTGACCTGCCC
>NW_024803531.1:0-7726 GCF_019175285.1 Sceloporus undulatus | reverse complement strand
TATTATTATTATTATTATTATTATTATTATTATTATTATTATTATTATTATTATTATTATGAGAGCATAGGGGCCTCCATGCAGAGCAGCAGAGGCTGAAGGCTTGGCTCCTCCATGTTGCAGAGAAGGTCCAGCCTGGAAAGCCCCCTCCCCACCCAACATACGTAGCCGGTGGGCCTTCTTCTCCTTTTTCTGCTAGAGATATGCCCACAAACTCTCCTCTTCCAAGCCCAAATCCTTGGCTTTGGCCAACTCTCATAGAGCCATTTCCTAGAGGCACAGCATCAGAAGGGGTCCCCAGAGGCCATGGAGTCCAACTCTGTGCTCAGTGTAGGGCCTCCAAGTAGAGCATCTCCAGACTCTTTTGGAAGACCCCACTCCTCTCCAGGCATTTGGTCTCACTCTCAAGAGGTTCCTTCTAACCTTCAATGGAAATCTACCTTCCTATAACTCGGCACCATGAGTCCCAAGGATACCCATGGATGCGGCTCATCTGGGCCTGGAGGCCTCCATTCATCCTGAGGGGCTGGCATTTCCCTTACCACCTCATTGCCTCTTTGCTAGGCTATGGTCCCATTTCCCCCAGAGAAAACCTGCACTTCTGCCTTTTCTCTGGCCCCTGTTAGCAGTTCACCACCATCTCCAAGCAACCATCCTACCATTTCCTCTTCCTTCCTTCTGCTACAGACGTCTCTTTTAAAACCCCTTTGAAATTGTTTCTAACCTCTCTTGCAAGCCTAAGCTTGCTCTGCACTTGAGCTTTTCTGACTTTCTCCCTGCACACACTGGATGGATGCTGGTACAGCATTCCTCTACAGTGGTTTCCCCCTTCTTCTCTTTCTTGTTGAATCTCATCTCATCTGGAAGGTCTTTATACAGGGCACCTACCCTGGTTTTGTCAGGCACCTCCTGCTTTTCTTCCTCCTTGGAATTGTCTGCAATGGCGCCATCAATGTCTTGCTTCTAAGAAGCTCCCTTCCATCCTGAACTCCCTTCCCTTTGAGTGTCTCTGGCTGAGTGTCTCTCGGCCTATTGATGTCAGCTCTCCAAAGTCTGGAGCGGGGCTCTTACCTCCCTTGGCTTGGAAACTATGCTTCCCTTAATGCAGGTTAAAATCAAAATCAAAATTAAAAAGAGGGAGTCTTGGCCTTCATCAAAAGGGTGGCTGCAGTTCAAAAAGGATGGTGAGAAACTGGAGGATGTCCAAAGGAGAGCGACTAAAATGGTGAAGGATCTGGAAACCATGAAGCCCTATGAAGAATGACTTAGGGAACTGCTGGGGATGTTTAGCCTGGAGAAGAGGAGGTTAAGAGGTGATATGACAGCCCTGTTTAAGTATTTGAAGGGAGGTCATATCGAGGAGGAAGCAAGCTTGTTTTCTGCTGCTCCAGAGAACGGGACCCAATGGAGCAATGGATGGAAGCTCCAGGAAAAGAGATTCCAGCTCAACATTAGGAGGAAGTTCCTGACAGTAAGGGCTGTTCGACAGTGGAACACAATCCCTCAATGGAGAGTGATGGAGTCTCCTTCCTTGGAGGCCTTTAAGCAGAGGCTGGATGGCCATCTGTCAATGGGTATCCTTTGATGGAGAGTTCCTGAATGGCAGAAGAAGGGGGTTGGACTGGATGGCCTCTATGATTCTACAAGTGACCCCGCTGCTTGCTCGTTCCAACCAAAGCACCAAAGGCTGTCCCTTGTGCCAACCCACCCATGAGGAACTGCCAAATACCCACGCCACCCTCCGATTGCTGGGCCCAGATGGGGCAGAAGTGTAGTGGAGACAGATGAGTGAGTGGGAGAAGGACAGGCTCCCTGATCTCCCTATTCTGATCCCCAGTAGATCACAGAATCATAGAATCGTAGAGTTGGAAGAGACCCCAAAGGCCATCTAGAATCATAAAATCATAGAGTTGGAAGAGACCACAAGGACCCTGATCCAATCCAACCCCCTTCTTCTGCCATGCAGGAACTCTCAGTCAAAGCCATCTAGCTTCTGCTTAAAGACCTCCTAGGAAGGAAACTCCATCAAAATCTCCGAGGAAGGGGTGTGTTCCACTGTCAAACAGCCCTTACTGTTCCTCCTAATGCTGATGAAGATAAAGAGTCTGGGGACACCAGAAGAGACCAAACTGATTTGCACAATGATTTTTGCCTCCGAGTGATGGTCCTGGGGGACCCTCTGGGATGGAGCCACTTATTTATTTGTTTGTTTGTCTATTTATTGGGGGGTCCAGCGCCATCCGTCACACTTGACAGACAGAGGTGTGTTGGGCCAGATGGAGGAATGACCGCCAAAGGCAGCTGCATTGAAATGTATGGGGATGAGGCCAGTTCAGGCGAGGCAGGAAAGAAGCTGGGCCAGGCGCCAGGGCTCCTAAGGGAAGTGGGGCAACTGGGGCAGGAAGGGGAGAGAGGGGGCACAAGCCCCCCCAGCTCTCTCAGGGGAGACTTTGCACCTATATCTTCCCACTCCCCCCATACAAGGGCCCTCCTTCCTGGGGAACGGTCCTCAACAGTCCTGGGGCCTTGCTTTTGTTCTCCAGCAGCCTTCCTCTCTCTCTCTCTCTCTCTCTCTTGGGTTGGCTGATTTTGATCTGAGCTTGGGTCTAGTCCAGCCCTTCTCACCCTTTCTGCCTGGGATCCAAAGGTATAGCCATGTGAGTCTGGAGAACAGGATTCCTCCAAGGCAAAAAGCATGCAAAGGGTTCATGTAGCACCTCTGGGACTAACTGGAAGAGGTGAGTAGCATGAGCTTTGCATAGACTTCAGCCTATTTCCTCCAATTCATTTTTGAACCCAGACGCTCTAGTTTTTTGAGGAAGCAGACCAAGTCTACCAACCTCGTTCTTTCAATTAGTCTCGAAGGAGCTACAAGATCCCTTTGCATACTTTTTGCCCCAGAGGAATCCTTGAAATCATTTCCAGGTCTCAGGGAACCTCTGCAAAGGATGGCTGCATCTCCAGCTGCGGGGAATTAAATCTTTACTTTTCCCCAGCTGCCATCTCTCCTCATGGACTCCCTGCCCTTCCCTCAAAGAAGCCCTGCTCCAGACGCTCAGCCCTCCTCTGGCTTCCTCTCGCCCCCAACTTCCGAAAGGGAGGTTATTGCGGGACTGACCCAATGTCTGGAGGTCTTTGCCAAGGGAGGGTCCTGCCAAGCACAGGTTCCCTGGAAGGCAAGGGCTTGGTCCCACTCTGTGGTCTCCGCAGCTGCAACTGGACAGAAACCAATGGATGGCCATTTGTCAACGGGGATGCTTTGACTGAGAGTTCCCGCAGGGCAGAAGGGGGTCAGACTGGATCAGGACCCTTGTCTCTTTCCAATTCTACCATTCTATGATTCTAAGAGCCTTTTTTAACCTCAGCAGGATATGCACTAAAACCCACAATTCTGCTCAAGCCACATTGTACAGTGGGACATACAATCACACGCGCACTTGCATCTGCAAGGCACATCACTGCGCACCATGCAGATGTTCCCAACCACATGCAATGGCTGTTCACACACAGCTTCCACAAGGCTGAGCTGACTGTCCTTGGCGGCAGCCCTCCCAAGAGGGGCCAAGAGGGGCCAAGAAGGTCTAGGCAGACCCGGGTTCAGCCTCCTCAGTAAAAATGGGGAAAGTGGGGTGGATGGAGGAGGGATGCCTCCGACTGGGGCTGGCAGGGATCACAGGGTCCCCCATCCTCCCCACCCCAAAGGTGAAGGTTGGGGGGTGGGAGTCAAGACTGGGGGTCTCCCAGCCCTCTGTCTCTGGTCTCCATATCCCCCCACCATTATCCCAAAGCTGTATGAAATTACAAAAGGTTAAAGAAAAGCCATAGGAGAAACCGGCAGACCTGAGAGTCTGCAATGTGCAAATCATCACATCCAGAGGAGATCATAGCGCATGCACTGCGTTAAGGAACCCTTCTGGCAGAAAAACAGGAAAGGCAACCAACCAAAGGACAGAGATGCCAGGAGCCAGCTGTGGGGACCGCAGCAGGGTCTGCCATGGTCACCCAAACTAACCCCTGACCTCCAACGTTGTTTTCTTCTTAAATTTGGCCTCAAAACCACCTGAAGTTTCCTGATAGGAAAGAATGAAGGCTTCCTGAGAAATCCAGGGTCCTGCAGCCTCAGGAAGGAGGGAAGCATTCTGGATTCCAAAGGAAGTATCTTTTTGTGTTGCAAATACTGTAGATGTTAGTGCTAAATTTCCTGGACTTTGAGAATCTCCCAGTTGCCAGCCACCAGAAGAAGGAGATGCCAGCCTGAAAGATTTGCCCCTCCATCTGCCATCTTAACGAAGGACAGAAAGAGCAAAATGCAGGCCTATGAATAACACCTTCAGTTTTTCCCTCCTCTTTGTAACCCATTGCTGATGAAGAAGCCAGTGAAGCTTCGAAAGCTTGCAACATGTATATTGTGCATTTTGGTTGGCCCAATAAAAGTGTCACTGTTTGGTGGATTTTTGTTGTTACTGGAATTACTATGTGCCCAACACAGCTACCTTTGGATGGTTTTTTGGCTTGACAACAGTATATGTGAAAGGGATCTAGGAGTCCAAGTAGACCACAAGTTGAACATGAGTCAACAGTGTGATGCGGCAGCTAACAAGGCCAATGCAATTTTAGGCTGCATCAATAGAAGTATAGTATCCAGTCCAGATTAAGGGAAGCAGTAGTGCCCCTCTATTCTGCTTTGGTCAGGCCTCACCTGGAATAACCCTGTGTCCAGTTCTGGGCTCCAAAATTCAAGAAGGATGTTGAGAAGCTGGAACTGTGTCCAAAGGAGGGCCACCAGAATGGTAGGAAGGGTCTGGAAACGATAAAGCCCTATCAGGAGAGACTTGGGGAATTGCTGGGGATGTTTAGCCTGGAGAAGAGAAGGTTAAGAGGGGATATGATGAGAGCCCTGTTTAAATACTGAAAGGGGTGTCACTTTGAGGAGGAAGAAAGCTTGTTTCCTGCTGCTCCAGAGAATAGGACACCGAACAGTGGATGCAAGCTTCAGGAAAAGAGAGTCCAGCCAGGTCTGGCTCTAGGTACTGTATTTGGCCACCCCGGGAGAGAAATATTTTGGCACCCCTGTCGCCCCTCATAATTATTTTCACCCCTTGATTTCCGCACTTTTGTCTCTTAAAGCTAAATGTGACATAAAACTTAGGTTCCAATAGTATTGAGAATTAGTCAAAAAGCCAAAAAATCATACCAAAAAAGCCGCCATGCTGCCCCTAAACCTTGCCTTCCTGGGCAGCTGCCTAGTTCTCCTGTATGGATGAGCCGGCCCTGATTCCAGCTCAACGTTAGGAGCAACTTCCTGAGAGTCAGGGCTGCTTGACAGTGGAAGACACTCCTTCCTCAATGGAGATTGTGGTGGAGTCTCCTTCTTTGGAGCTCTTTAAACAGAGGCTGGGTAACCACCTGTCAGAGATGCTTTGATGGAGAGTTCCTGCATGGCAGAAAAAGGGGGCTGGATGGCCCTTGGGGTCTCTTCCAGCTCTAGGATTCTCTGATTCTAAGAGCCTCTCCCACCCCACGCTTTCAAAGTCTGGGGAGCAATGGCATCACCCCCCTTAGAGTGCCCCCCGGTGTGCCACCCCACCAGAGAGAGCCCTAGTGAGACCCCTGGACAGACAACCCCCCCCCCCAAGGATGTCATTCCCTGAATCTGTAGCACTGCAGCCAATGCCAGGCCCCTTGGCTGCCCCTGCCTTCCCTGGGGAGCATCGCCTGCCCCACTCTTTCTAAAGGTTCAGTTCAGGGTTTGGGGTTTTAATTACTGCAATGCTAGGCAATGAGAGCCTGAAGGGAAATTTCATGGGGGGCCAGCGCTCTTATTTTGGGGAGGAACATCACCTCATCCTGAAGTAGATTTTACTACACTCAGGAGTTGACAATTATAGGACTGAGCGCAAAGGTTGCCAAGATGATGGGATTGTTCAGGTCGTGTCAAATCCTCTGCCTTGGAATGTAAAACAATTTGGAAATGGCTCTTAACTTAAGATTTTAACCCCAATAAAAGGAAGCACCGCGAGGGACAGTTGGAGTACAATGAAACCAAACATATAGATAACCAACGAGGGATAGAGACGTATGTTAGGTGCAATATTTGAACATCCCGTGAATGTAAAGAGGTGTATATGTGTATTTGATATGTCACCCAAATGAAATGTGATTTGTAGTTACTATAAAAAGCTTGGTTCACGCTGGAATCGGGGCCCCAGAGATTTGGATGTATTTCCTTCTGAGACAGCTGCAGCGAAAATAGACATGTTTCCTTTCCAATCTCCAGGTCTCCCTGCTCTTTATAAAACAAGATTCTGCTCTTCTGCCACAATCCCTCCTTTTCAGTCTAGAGATGGGGAAGGAAGGAGAAATTCGGACCCCCCCAAACCCATTTCTCCCTTCTTCCCCGCCATCCCTTTTCTCACTGACAGCTAAAGGCTTGTAAAGAGGAGGGTCTTTTCCTTTCACTCGAAAGGCCAGGAGTTGCGCATGTGAAGAGCACACAATGTAAGACAATCCTCAGAATTAGAAAATGATCATGAAGCTGCATTGAAAGCAGTACAATAAGCTTTGGGAGCCATATGAAAATAGGTAGAGCACACATTGCCACTTTTTCCCATGGCGTCTGCATTTTGCCACTGGGACACACACACTTTTCCTCTCCTTGCTTGCAATAGAACAGAAGAGCTATACAAAAGAGATGAAGATGTGAATGACACACGGAATGAAGAAACATACAAAGACGAACCCCAAATTCTGCAAAGTGAGGCAGAAGCTGCAATGGGAGAAACTAAGGCTGCATCCACACTGGAGAAATAACCCGGTTTGGCATCACTTTAATGCTCTGGCTCAAGACTATGGGATTCTGGGAGTCGGAGTTTGTTGTGGGGCCCAGAGCGGAGCGGAGCAGTTCAAGCAGTGCCAAACCGGGTTATTTCTCCAGTGTGGATGCAGCCTTGGAAGAATAAATCACCCAAACAGGTGATACTGCAACTGAACTGATATAATCCACACAGATAGCATCAATTCCAGTGTTAATTAAAGTCTCAACACATCTGAGACATGGTTCTGGGGAAGAGTGCTGAAGATCTCATGGACAGCAAAAAGGACAAACAAACGGGTCCTGAAGTCTCCCTGGAAGAAGCCAAGATGACCAAACTGAGGCTGTCCCACTTCGGACACATCATGAGAAGAAAGGACTCGCTGGAAAAGACGATAAAGCTAGGAAAGGTGGAGGGAATCAGAAAGAGAGGAAGGGCGCATGCCAGACGGAGGATGGACTCCATGAAGGAGCATGAATTTGCAGGACCTGAGCAGAGCAACGGAGGACAGGGGGCCTTGGGGATGCCTCCTCCGCAGGGTTGCCATGGGTCAAGATGGCAGCTAACAACAACAGCCATCTCTTTTCCTGCAGATTGAATCCACTGCTCTGTGTCTGACTCCCTGGAGCAGCAGAAAACAAGCGTGCTCCACCCTCAACATGACATCCCTCCAAATATTTAAAGATGAGCATCATGTCCCCCCTTGACCTTCCCTTCTCAAAGTCACTCCTTGGTAGAGTGAGGAAAACAACTTGCCCTCTCACCCCTTGCCCATCATGGCTGGCCGTCCGGGGGAGGGATGCATTGAGACAGTTACTTACGAACATCATCAGTGCATCCTTCAGGGAAGGTTATATTCCATCTTGCTTAAAGGAAGCGGCTGTTAGGCCGCTTCTGAAAAAACCTTCCCTGGA
>NW_024803530.1:0-7735 GCF_019175285.1 Sceloporus undulatus | reverse complement strand
TAGGTTGGAAACTACTTGAAGGCACACAACAACAACAATTTCTTCATTCAGATTAATAATTTGTCAGAACAATCTCATCTCCTTACTGTCAGATATAAAATTATACTGAAAAATCAAAAATAAATTTCAAAGATAAAATGCCATCTTAGATCCACTATGGATGGTAATGGACCAGTTCAGAGTCCAGCACTCAAGGAACAGTAAAAACACAGAATGGGGTGATGGTACCAGATTTTGCCCTTTACTTCCACACATTATCCATGATTTGAAAGGGAACCAATCCAATATAGAAGGTCGATACTCATCAGCTCTATATGCATGCTGTAAACTTTCCAGTATGTTTATACAAAATGAGATAATTCAGTCCTGTTAATGCTTGAAGCCATTTTTGCATATTGTAAAGCAGAGATGGGCTGCAACTACCCATTGTAAAGGAGATCTTAGAGGACTGCAACTACCCATTGCATATCCCTACCAAATCAATTTTCTGCCCCAACTGCCCCTAACAATTCTCTAGGGATGAAGAGAACATTTTTGGCCCACATACAATATTAGGCCCAGGAGAAGTTCCTTTTAACAACAAGAGTAAATAGAAGTCATTTCCCATTCATTTTCTGTTTTTTCTAAAATGCTTCTCCTTTTTTCAAAATTGCCTGTTAGCTAGTAATGTAGCAAAATGCCCCACATTTCCTAGAGGAGATTTAGGACCAATCTTCATGTCATTTGTGGATGTGGGGTCCATATTTTGTCCATTTATTTTCTAAATAATGTTGAGAGCTCAAAGTGGGGCTAAGACTGCAGTGCTTTCCTTATCCCTTACATCCCCGCATGCACTTTGCCCCACCAGAGAATGGAAAAAATATCCAGAAAATGCAAAAAAGTGTTGCAAAATGCGCTTTTCAGAAACTCTGATAAGATGCTTCCTAGGCTAATGAGAATTTGCACAGCGTGGGACTTATTCTGTGCAAAATTTACAAGTGCCTAAAGCAGTTTCTGCACAGAAAATAGCATTTTCTCAATGGGAAATGATATTTCTATAGATATTTATATGTCCTGCACAGAAAAAAGCTGCTTTCTGCATAGAAAATGCTATAATTGGGGATGTATTTTGTGCAAAATTTGCATGTGGATGATTTGCATAAAACAGCATTTCTGTGCAGAAAATAATATTTCCACAAGCTGTATCATTTTCTAGGTAGAAAATGCAGTTTCCTGTGCAAATATAATTTTTCTACAAGCTATATCATTTTCTAAGTAGAAAATGCAGTTTCCTGTGCAGAAAATGTGCAGAAAACAACCACGTGTCAATTTTGCACAAAATAAATCCTGAACTGGAACTAGACTTTGAAATGGCAAGATTTTTGAAGATTTTCTCACAGCAATAAGAAAATTGCTGAAATTCCTCTTTGCTGCTTTTGAGAATAAATGTATTGAAGAATTGCATCCCTAGCCCACCATAGAAACTCCAGACCACTCAACTTTGATGCCTAAAAATGAATTGTATTTGTGTTCAGCTGAATGTAAATAAGAGTGCCCTGCACAGCCAGGGAACCTGAGAAAATACAGTCTACAATGGCTAGGATATTTTGATATGTTTAGTTTCCAAAAGTAACCTTTCCAAGCTCTCAGAAGAACTCTACTCTAATCCTTGCACCTCTATGCCTGAAATACTGCAAAGTGTTCGTCCACTGGTTCCCTTTGCACTCACCATAAAAATAGATATGGATGTGTAAATTTGTCTTACACCTGTGAATATCACTAACTGGATGCCAGCATATACAACAAAGGTGAGAAATAAGGGAGAGTCATAAAGATGGCCAGGCATGGAGACACTGGATACAGTTCCAGTATCTGCACCCCTGTTTTCATCTCCACTTTGAACCCTCATGTGCTCTTCAGAATATGTGGCTAGAGATGTAGAGCTGGAAATTTGTTTTTCATTGGTGGCTATAAGCTTTCTTTTATGACTTTTCCACCACTCCTTGCTGATAATAATAATAATAATAATAATAATAATAATAATAATAATAATAGTTTATTTCTATCCCGCTTTTCCAATTCAGATCAAAGCGGCGTACAAATCCAGATAAAATTACAATAATCAATAAAACAGATAAAACAAGATATAAAACAGCATATAAAACTAATACTCGAGTAGCTGAGTAGGGGAATCCAGAAAAACATAGCCAGTCGTTACCAAATAGAGGGGGGAAACCAAAGTCACATCTCATGGGGGGGAAAGCTTGGGAAAAGAAGAAGGTCTTGAGATTCTTCTTAAACAAGTCCAAAGATGTGGTGGAGCGGAGCTCATCAGGGAGATTATTCCATATTCTCGGGGCCGAGATTGAAAAGGCCCGTTGCGAGGTCCTCACATAACGCGCAGTTGGGACCTCCAGCAAGTTTTTCCCTGCAGACCTGAGTGTGTGGGGCGGATTATATGGGGAGAGGCGGTCCTCCAAGTACCCTGGGCCCAAGCCATTTAGGGCTTTATAGGTAATAACCAACACCTTGTATTGTGCCCGGAAGCAAATAGGCAGCCAATGGAGATCTTTCAAAATAGGTGTTATATGGTCTGACCTGGAACCACCAGCGACCAATCTCGCTGCCATGTTTTGCACTACCTGCAGCTTCTGGGTTTGGTACAAGGGTTGCCCCATGTAGAGCGCATTACAGAAATCCAATCGAGAGGTTACAAGAGCGTGTACTACAGTTTCAAGGTCCCATCGATCCAGGTAGGGTTGCAGCTGGCGTATCAGCCGAAGCTGATAACAAGTGCTTCTGACCGTTGCATTCAGTTGAGATGTCAATTGGAGCGACGAGTCCAGAAGCACCCCCAAACTGCAAACTGAGTCCTTCGGGGCAGTGTGACCCCATTCAGGACAGGTGGACAAATTCCACTACCTGGGCCCGATGAACCTATCACCAGTACTTCCGTTTTCTCTGGATTCAGGCTGAGTTTGTTTTCCCTCATCCAGCCCATTACCGACTCCAAGCAGGCATTTAGAGGAGAGATGCCATGCCTAGTCACTGCATCAGTCAGAGACACAGAGAAGTATATTTGGGTGTCATCAGCGTACTGATAACACCGCGCCCCGTGACTCTGGATGATCTCTCCCAGTGGTTTCATGTAAATGTTGAATAGCATGGGGGACAGAATAGCTCCTTGAGGGACACCAGATGTAAGCGCCCTCTGATCAGAGCAAACATCCCCCAGCTGCACCATCTGGAATCTCCCCGAGAGGTAGGAACGGAACTACTGGAGCGCAGTGCCCCCTATACCTAACTCCCTTAGGCGTTCCAGAAGGATACCATGGTCAATACCATGCTACCATGATTCTATTTCAGTCTCTGGAGTGTGTGTAGTTCTCAGAGATTATTCCAAAACCTTTGCTTTAACAACCACAGAGTCTCCTCATATATCCCTGAATGAATGGCCTTCTGGGCTTACTTTTTGGGTATTTTCTTTTTTATAAAAATGTCTGTTCCTTTCAAGATATATTCTCCAAACCTCTGCAGGCTCTGAATCACTCATTAAAAGAAAATTAGAGAAAAATTCCTTTAAATTATTCAATGTGTTTAAATATTAAGAAAAATTATAAAGATACATTATTTAAAAAAATGTTAAAAGAGAAAAAATCCTGTTACAGTTCAAAGTCAACAAAGGCTCTCTCCTCACAGAAGTCAACTGGCATACATTTAAATGATTTGCCATCACTTAACATAAGGGTTGTTGACAAGCCTTATTCAACACTCTTATTGTATCCTTTAAAAAATGTATATATAAATGCATATGTGAAGCACTAGCAGTTTCTGTCTCATGCAAACAATCATGAATAACAGTGGTTCTTAACCTGTGATCTGCAGACTCCTAGGAGGCAAAGGCGTGAAGGCTGCTCAGTCCACCACCACATAGGAGCCAAGACATAGGCTGGCTGGCTGAGTAGCTGGGCATTTACATTGCCATTCAAATTGCTCCAGCTGCTAACTGGTAGGAAGAAGCAGGAGAAAAGTCTTAGCACCCCCTCCAGCACCTTTGAGGGAAGGTTTAATGGATGGTGTAATTGTTAATAGTTCAGTGTTCAGGTATTATTATTATTATTATTATTATTATTATTAGTCAGGCCAGGGTGGGATGTAGCAACGGAAGGTATTTAAAATGGTCCCTGGAAAAGAAAATATTAAGAACCATTGATGTATATAATTTCTCAGACCTCTTCTTTGTTGACTTTGAACAACTGTTCTGGGGAGAAAATGTTATGCTTCTTTTGCTTTTTAACCTGGTATGTTACAGATTCTCCTCCTCATTTGGGAAAGTCACCTTATGTCTGACAATGTTATCCAACGGACAAACTTGAAGTAAGCTCAGAGCTGTATAATCATCATTGCTCCTGCAGAGTAGTTTGGTATCCATTTTCAGAGGCTGGATGGGGTAAACTGGCACTTTTGAATAGCAGCTAAATTTACTGGGGGGGAAAACAAAGGGAGCTTCTGGTTGACTGAGCTCTTCTTTGGATGTAATAATAATAATAATAATAATAATAATAATAATAATGTGTTTTATTTATATACCGCTATTCCAAAGATCATAGCGGTGAACAGCAAGTAAGCTAATTAGCAAGTAAGCTAATTTGCCCCCAACAGTCTGGGTACTCATTTTAGCGACCTCAGAAGGATGCAAGCCTGAGTCGAGCTTGGGCCCTTTTGCTGCTCTTGAACTTGCAACCTTGTGGTTTTGAGTGAATGGCTGCAGTGCAGGCATTTAACTACTGCGCCACCAGGGCTGAAACAGATTAGAAAATTATCAACTGGTAATGAGACAATCAGTATTTTCTTCCACCTTATGTCTGAGAATGAAGATAAGGCCTCTAGCCTCAACTGGATATGTTCTGCGTTACACCAACAATTTAAAATGCACCAATAAAAATATAATTCAAAGCTGACATTCCATAACAATTTACCTGCGAATAAATCCCATGCATCATGGGACTTACTACTGAGTAGAGATGTACAGGGTTACAGTAGTAATCTCTTATTTATTCTGGGCACGGTCAAAGACTAGGGATTAGACTGGATGGCTCTTGTCATCTCTTTCATCTCCATGATTCTATGGACTTTATCACACAGAGGCAAATTGGTTAAATCCTGTGCAGAAATGGGATTTTAAAATCCACAAAACACCTGCTTTTCAGGTTGTTCTTCAGATGGCACCAATAAGAAATGATGCAACATAAAGCCGAATGCAAAGACAACAAAGCACACTCCTTTTTTACTTTTGGGAAATTCTCAAAAGTAAAAAGGAACAGGTTTTGTTGATTTTGCATTTGGATTAATGTTGTGTTGTTTCTCATTGATACAAATGTTTTCTGAAAAACTACCTACTTTTGCAGGTTATTTCTAATTTCTGTTCAATTTAAACCCAAATGTTGTGTGAAAAACAACTTGCTGTTGTGGGGTTTTTTCCACTTTAAATCAAGGTTCTGCACAGGATCTGTCCCGTGTGATAAACATCTATGATTCTGTGATCCCATGACTCAAGAATTCAGTTTTAATTGATTTTAATGGAACATAAAGGAACATGACTGGTCTTATATTTCCTTATTAAAGGTGTAAGAGTGATGAAGATGATGACAGTAGTGGTAGTGGTGATGATAAAGACAGTGATCAAAATGCTGGTGATGTTCCCAACAACTCAACAGACAAGTTCAATTTATCACATTTTCCCCTAAAAACTTTATCAGGCACTATCGTCTGCTCAAAATATGCTGCCCCCCCTGCTTTGGACTCCATATGTGTTGCAGAAAGGTGAGGTGCTGATTTGCCATTGATTCAGGCTCATCACAATAGAAGTAATCCAGGTTGACACCACTTTACCTACCATGGATTTGGAATTCTGGGAACTGTAGTTTGATGAGGCACCAGAGCTTTCTGACAGAGATGGCTAAAGGTCTCACAAAACTACATTTAACAAAATTCCATAGTATTGAACCAAGGAAGTTAAAGTGGTGTTGATGTGGGTTATTTCTGCAGTGCGGATTCAGCATCAGTTTCAAGGGGTTGCTATAAAATTTAAAGAGCTGCAAATGTTAGATTGTGCCGGTCACATTAGCCCTTACCTTAACAGCCACCTTCAACTGGTAAAAAAGAATGTAGTCTCTATATGCAAGGAAAAGATGAGCACGCTAGATCCACCCATCCCACAACACCATTCTTTTCACACCTGATGAAATAAGAGGCTGGTGGATCCAATGGAAATAAGGAATTAAATCTACTCTGGGTTTTATTCCAAATTTAAAAGGATCTATTCAAGAGACTGAACCTTATCTTCATCACAGGCTTAAAGTTTAGATGTGTCTGTTCACTAAATTAGACACATGGACACATTGTAAAGGCGGTCCCTATAGAGGTTCATTATGTATACATAACAAAGTAAAAACATGATGTAGAAGGCACAATGGTAATCATAAGGGAAATGAAGATATTTGAAATTTAAACTGAGGAAGTAAAGGCAGAAGATAAGTGTTTTTTTAAAAAAGATAAATAGATTAAAATTTAATTTTATGTTGTTTTCCAACTGAAAGGCCTTGATAAAAGTTTTAAAATAGAGCCATACATAATAAAGTGCTCTAACTAGAACCATAATACATATGGCTTAAAAGAAAATAAAGAAATCTTCCCAGGAAACAGTTGGTGATATTCTTTCCTTTCTTTCCCCACATAGCCTTTTTCTAATTATTTCTTTCATTTTCCCCTTTGCCTTTGAGGTGAATGAGATGTAGAATGTCAATTTCTGTCTTTCAGACTTTGTGGCCTTGAGAACAGACTACATGTGACTGAAGAAATCAATGCAAGTTTTGGCATTGATTTCAAAAGAACCTGGATTTAATCTATTATGCCTCAAATTGACTCTTTCTTGTTGAACGAAAAATTGTGACCAATGTTTTCTAAGAAATCCAGTTCTCATGTGTCCTTCCAAGTGAAAGATATTCAGACAAATTTTTAAAATATTGGACAAAATAAACAAACAATGCAGGGCTGCCTCAGCCTCAAAAGTTAGCATAGAAAGCTGACTGAGATGTAGAAAGTGGCATTGGTCTAGGCTACTCTGGAAAAATATATACGTCTGATGGAAACTCCCACTGAAGTGTGAAATTTTCATTCAATTTAGTCTGAGTTGTTGAACTATCCCTCATCCTACACATTCTCTGTTCTAAGTCTTTGTACTTTTTCACACATGTTAATGGAATGAACTTTTCTTTATTCCACTCATGTCTTAGTATCTGAGAAACACGTCCAGATTCAGGAAGAAAAACAATTGCTCTACTTTCACTGTATCCTCTTTCCATTAATATGCAGCGTATGTTAATATGTATGGATTTACAGCTTGTATGGTAACTAAGAAATTCTGAGAAAAAACAATTTAGAGAAGAAATATACCAAAGAGAAGAGGCTTGTGAGGCCAGATGATACACAGGATTAGAGATACTCATGTTTATGTCTAAGCTGTCTTGAAGTGAAGGATTCTCTGGTTTCCATTTCATATAAAATTATGTCACATTATTATTGTACATTAGCAGCTAGTGGCTCCAATGCTAGTGAGATGGTGAATCTGTTCTGCATTTTAGTTTGAACTTTGAAAGAAAAATCTAGGGTGCTGGGCCCATTTTTGAAATAGAGATTAGCACCTTGGATAGCTCTAGTAAAGTCTGCTGTAAAACCTAAGAGTTAATTCGCCATG
>NW_024803529.1:0-7737 GCF_019175285.1 Sceloporus undulatus | reverse complement strand
TTTGGCCAGTGGTTATTGCTTTCTTCCAAAGCAGCAGAGTTTCTGAGCATAAGCTGAAGACCCTGACCAACCTCTTCAGGCTTTTCTCACTCTTCTTCCTCAGATGTCTCCAACACCATCAGGATTTGCTGGCTCTTGTTTCTTCACTCAAGACACCAAACAACTTAGTAGTCTTAAACAAAAGTACTACTTTATTCTACTATACACTATATAGAGTTACAATTCTACCAAACAACCATCCACCTTAACAAAACTGGCAATTATTATAGCTATTGTTAGCTGCCACCCAGTGGGTTGACTCAAGTTCAACCCATGAACATGACCTGATTATCTTGTCCATGAAACAAGTCTCAGGTGTTGCCAATATTCATTCCAAAATTTGTCCTTGGCTCCCAGACTTCCAAATTAGATCACCTTTTACACCTGTGTGATTTCTCTGACTATACATGCTTAGTCATTCTGCTTCTCACATACATATTTTATTTCTATAACTGCATGTCCCATGTTGCATTTCTTAACATGTGTGTGTGTAATTTTATAAACCGAAATATAGATCGAGATCTCTCTCTCTCTAATCTGGTTTTGAGCCCATTTTCTGGGCAGGGCTTTTGCGGGCGCCTTTCCCTCAGAGGCTCCTCTCTATGGTTGGCCACCATTTTAAGGAAGTGGGACCTCCTTAGGGTTCTGGGACTTTTCAGAGCTTTCTGTGTGATTTTGGTGCCTGGCTCTATTTCAGTGCAGATTTGGTGACTTTTGCTCATTTCAGCTCCAGTCCTGACTCTGAGAGCGAGGCTGGCTACAGAGCAACCAATCCTTTGGAGTGTCACTCACAGTTTTCAGCCAATCAGAGAGAGGACAGGAGAGTGGTCGTCGCCCCCGCCTTCAGGAAAAGCTCTCTCTCTCTCAGCTCCTGAGAGCGAGGCTACAGAGCAACCAATCTTGTTTGGAGTCACACTAACAGCCAATCAGAGATAGGACAGTGGTCGCCCCCGCCCTCAGGAAAAGCTCAGCCAACTCTCCTGGCTCAGTGCTAGCGAATTCTGGGAAGTGTAGTTTGTTGTGGCACCAGAGCTCTTTGTGATAGAGAAGGCTTAATGTCTCACAGAACTACACTTCCCAGGGTTCCCTAGCACTGAGCCAGGGCAGTTAAAGCAGTCTCAAACTGGATTATTTCTGCAGTGTGTCTTGGACTCAACTCAGGCTGCACCTTCACTCCAGAGACAATCCAGTATCATACTGTTAGGGAAACATTCCCATCATTTTCATTTGAAAGGGAAGTCCTTGACTGAAGACACGGGAAACCAAAGTGTCCAGAGCAAAACGCACTTTGTTGGCCAAGACGACAGCACACCAGCAGATGGTGATAAAATGGCTGCCGCGCCCAATAGCCATTTCCAAAAGTTTTTATAGCCAAACACAGTTCATTGTTTACATAGCATTAGCTTAATTGGCTATTTAATACACACATGAATTGGCTATTGTCTAAACATCAAGTGATTGGTTGCATTCACTGTCCATGCAGTGTTCACGCACTTTCTTATTGGCATTACATTTGCTTGGAGTCTAGAATGCAAAGGGATACTAGCTAGACTGATCTTGTTCTCTTCAAGGCCAATGCAGAGACACAGAGCATTGTATTCTCAAAGCTCTGGCGAAGGGGGTGAAGACACAGGAGAAAAAAGAGTGGGGGCCATTGTAGCCCATGCACTTTACTCTCTAGTTCATTCTTATGAGTCCACTGCAAATCACTGCTCTTTGCAAAGCTTTGTACAGAAGCAGAAAGCATAAGTTCAGCCATATTTATGTCCCTCTCAATACCGTTTTAACTGCCATGGCTCAGTGCTATGAAATCCTGGGAATTGTAGTCTGTTGTCACACCAGAGTTTGCTGAGAGAGAAGGTTAAATGTCTCAGAAAACTAGAATTCCCAGGATTCCCTAGCACTGAGCCAGGGCACTTAAAGGGGTGTCAAACTGGATTATTTCTGCAGTGCGGTTGCAGGCGAACACGTTTCTATTTGGCACAAAGCTTCCTGGACCCCCTTCATGTCAAAATAAAGATCTTAAAAGTATTAGAAGGACCAAAAGATTATTTGTTTGCTTTTAATGGTCATTTTGAGAGTTGAAATAAGTTACGATTATTTTATTCAATTAGGGTTACGTTTATTTGCAAAAGATCCGCCATTTTAACATTACGGGAATTTCCTGGGAATTTTGATTGAATATTTGGTGTGATGTGGGGAATTCAGTGTGTTTTGGTCAAACGTTTGGGGAAATATCTTCCAGGCTTGTTGGCAACACTGCAAAGCATGCTTTCTTAGGCTGCCATTGGCAGATGATAAAGTGGATGGCTTGCTGGTCATATAGGCCTTTTATCTTTAAGGCCATTGCCATTCTCATGCCCAGCTGTTTTGTCTCTTGTTGAAGGAAGAAGGCACCAGAACCATGGGCCCTGCCAGCCTCCTTCCTGCCTGGTTTTATGCTCAGTTCTTTGGGGGGGGGGCATGCTTGAGGGACCCTTCGCAGGAGCCCCTCTCAGAGCAAAAGGCAGCGGCAGCAGCAGCAAGAGGAGATGCCTCTGTGGACAATCGGCGCCACAGTTGCTCAGCCATGCGCAGGAGGTCCTTGGAAGCACACTTAGGAAGACCTATGTTTAAACTAGCTTGGATCTTTTCATCATCTCCTTGTAATCGCCTCTTTTCTGGCACATTGCACCACTTCAAAAGGCATGTCAGTCATTTCAACCAATTCCCTCGCGCAAGTATAGTGGAGTCTCCTTCCTTGGAGGTCTTTAAACAGAGGCTGGATGGCCATCTGTCAGGGATGCTTTGATTTGGATTTCCTGCATGGCAGAATGGGGTTGGACTGGATCAGGGCCCTTGTGGTCTCTTCCAACTCTATGATTCTATGATAAGTATTCCCCAATGATTCCCTATGGGAAAGTTCTCCTATGATTTCCTATGCCAAGTAATGTCCAATTATTCCTTATGGGAAAGTATGCTCCAATGGTTCTCTATGGCCATTATCGCACGATGAAAACCTCCAGTCAATCCTATGCCAATCCAATGCCATGGCGAGCCCAGTCATGTGTAGTTGCGTTCATTTGCAAGACATTATCACATACAATTGCTGTCATTGCGAAGTCATTCCAGGCCCAATCCTAACTCAATCCCAAAATAGGTAAATTTGGTGAACTAGCAAATTCACAAATTGTATTCCAAGGTTAATCCACAGTCAGTTCCATGTGGTTTTGGTGTGGAATGCAAGTTTGCATCGGACCTGGTATCCCCCCCCCAAACCTCGAAGGTACCACATTTCCCATGGTGCAGAGCTGCAATTTTGCACCATTTTGCATCCAGTAAGTCATAGAATCATAGAATCACAGAGTTGGAAGAGACCGCAAGGGCCCTGATCCAGTCCAACCCCATTCTGCCATGCAGGAAATCCAGATCAAAGCATCCCCAACAGATGACCATCCAGCCTCTGCTTAAAGACCTCCAAGGAAGGAGACTCCACTACACTCCGAGGAAGGAGTTTGTTCAACTGTCGAACAGCCTTTACTGTCAGGAAGTTCTTCCTAATGTTCAGGTGGAAGCCTGCATCCATTGCGTCCTGTTCTCTGGAGCAGCAGCAGTCCTTCCGCTTCCAGTGCTGGCGAGGAGCGGAAAAGCCGCTGGAAGAAGGGTGCACAGACCCATGGAAAGGCAGCTTCTTTGGATGCAAAAAGGGGCATACACATATATGTGTGTGTGTGAGAAAGCGAGAGAGAGTATACACATGTGTACATCTATATGCATGCACAGATACATACATATATAGATGTCTATATTTTATATATTTCCATATATATCCATATGTCATGTGTGTGTGTGTCTGTGTGTGTGCGCATGCGTATCCATGTGCCCATACATATATGCATGGAGAAGAAGAAACACAAATTGGGGGGAGGGAGCAAGCTTGTTTTCTGCTGCCTGCTCCAGAAAATAGGAGACAATGGAGCAATGGATGCCAAGTACAGGAAAAGAGATTCCAGCTCAACATTAGGAGGAACATCCTAAAGGGCTGTTTGACAGAGGAACACACTCCTTCTTTACAGATTTTAGTGGAGTCTCCCTCCTTGGAGGCTGTCTTTAAGCAGAGGCTGGATGGCCATCTGTCAATTGGGCTGCTTTGATTGAGAGTTCCTGCATGGCAGAATAAAAGGGTTGGACTAGATCAGGGCCCTTCTTGGGATCTCTTCCAACTCTAAGGTTCTAAGTTTCTATGATTCATGTGAAGCTAGCCTTCACATGAAACAAGAAACAGTAAGTGTCCCCCTTCTTCACCTCAAAAGTGTAAAGGTTCATGGTGCATTCAGAGCCCCACTGAGCATGTGCAAAGGTGCCAATTCGAATGGTTGAATCCACATGACATGTACTGATGTGATAAACTATTTTGTGTCTGCTCTACTTTGCCTTTGGAAAGACCACAATTTCGCTCTTTGTGTGTGGTAATTAATCATGTAAATTGGCTTATTTTCGAATTGGGTCTACTTTCCCTTTCCTTCAGGATGGAGGTGCATTTCCCTTGTGTGACAACAGCCTACTATGGGAATGCATTCTCCAATGGTTCCCTATGGGCAAGTATGGTTTCCCTATGGGAAAAGTACTGTCTTTTGTTTTAGTGGTCCCGGTGTCGTTTCCTATGGCACCAGAATAGAATAGAACAGGAGCTGTGTGATGGTCATAGACTCTGGCTCCAGAGCAGAGCTCTCTCTCTCTGGCAGGGAATTGTTTGAAATCATTTTCTAGACCTTCAGAGGGAGCATTCCTCTTAGAGAATGAGGGCATTTGCAAAATTAATCTATGGGCCCATTTGTAATAATGAAAATTGTGGGTGTTAAAATCTTCCAGAGGCAGATTTAAGATTTCCTGGAAGATTCTTGGGATCAATGGTACAAACTCTGTCACAGTTACGCGGATGATTGCATCTGTAAGAAAACCTAAAACAACGCACCAAAGCCTAACTCATCAACCTGGTGATGTTTATAATCTGTGGGCTGAATCAAATCCACTGCTATCCTGCAGGCACAGGTTCACCATCCCTCTGCAGAACTCATTTCAATGTTCGCTTTTACAGCTGCAGTCCCTGAAGTCCTGAACCTGCTTCACACATTGCCACCCCAATCCCCCAAAACCACCTTTCTATGCTGCCAGCCTCCAACGCGGCCATAAAGCGGCCAATGGACAGCAGGAAACACCTGAGAACTAGCATCTGGCTCCGTTCTTATTGTAGCCAGACATGCAAGAAGAGCATCAGTCTCTATGGCAGAAGGAGGCAAAGTGTGGTGAGCTGCAAAGTGTGAGCCTCAGCCTCAAAAAGGTCCCCAAATGCCTTCTTGATGTGGGATGTGGGGCATTTTCACCCTATTCCCATTCTGTGGTTCTAACCATCCATGGTCCCTCATGACAATCTGGCCAAGGCCCAGGAGAGACCCTTTTGAAAAACAGAAGCTGAATAGGGCCCTAACCCATGGTGATAATAATGCCCCACACATATCCAAGGGTCCTCTTGGGGGGGAAAGGATGGTTCTGGGGTGGGATGCAGCCACGCAAGGCCAGCTGAAGTCTCAAGTGGTCCCTGAGCCTCCCTCCTCTGAGGTCCCCTGCGAGGGTCATCTGGCTGCTGTTGGAAAGGGCCAGGTGCTTCTCAAGCATCCCTTGCTTCCCAGCAGCCATTGCAGGGTCACATCCAGGATGAGGAGCATGAAGGGGTTGGGTTCACAGGGAGAGAAGATGTGGCATCGTTCTGCCTTCGGAGCTTGTGGCTTACATCTCTGCAACACATGATCACAGCCATTGTTAATATGAAATAGAGTAGATCCATGGAATTAGCATGAATTTGCTAACAGTTGCTGGAGTTGGTCTGCTCTAGTTGGGATTGACACTAAGTGTGTTAACAGTGGCTTTTGTGTGGTTTCTTTGAAGACCTACCAATGTCTTTGTAGGGCTGACAATGAGGAGGAAATCATAGTGAAGGCTATGAGCGATTGCTGGATTGTTGGGGAGAAGTCTGATCAGCGGGAAGTGTAAGTTATTGTGAATCAGAAGAATGCAGATCTGATTGAAGCCAATGACAAGGGGCTTGGAGAAATCTCTTGCAAGGATTGCTCTTTTTAGGATTGCTTTTATTACCATTTATAACTGAGGACTGATAACCAAGGAATTGGCTACAGCTGGTTCAGGACATGCGATGCGTCTGCATGGTTATCATGTGCTGGGAAGCCCTGGGGAGTGTTGAGAAACTCATGTAAATAGGCTTGGCCATCTCCGTTGGGGGACAAGGGTTAAGGGAACACAGCAAGAAGAGGCTAGACTTAGTGGCCGCATGGCAAGCATCTATATAAAGCCCAAGCCTTGTTGTACAGTGTGGGTTTTGTGTGGGTTGTCGGTGCTGGATGTGTAGCTTTGGAGTTCTACTTTCTGTGTATATTGCCATTGGAAGACCAAGGAGTCTCTTTGAAGAGCCTGTCTTTCTCAGTCTCTGGAGGGAAGGAGGAGGCTCCAGATCCGTGGCACTCTGCTTGGTGGCTCTCCTGGCGTGACGCTTCTGCGCAAATTGATACAGGTGGCGCACTCAGCACATTCCAACAAACACACCCCTTGAGGCCAAAGCGCACCTCTGTTTTTGACCCTCATTTCTTGTCTGGCTGTAAAATTGGGACGCTTTCGTTGGTAGGACTTTGACTAGAAAGAGTAGAAAATTCTGTAAACTTGGACAATGGATTCTTCCATTTTTGGCACTTCGTTTCATTCTCATTTTGGGGCAAATAATATCCTTATAGTCCGTATTTGTTTTATGATTCCAGATCCATATTAGGTTTTAAAATGTACAAAAACTTAACAACATCTAGTCACAGAGAAAACAGAAAAAGATATGAAGAAAGAAAGAAAATCTTGACTTAAGCTGACGACTCTCTTGATTCAAGTGTGAAAGATGCTAATAATAATAATAATAATAATAATAATAATAGGATTTATTTATATGCCGCCCAATCACTGGGAATCCGGGCGGCTTACAACAGAGGGGATAATAGACGTTTCCCTGCCCTCAGTTATGGAGGGAGGAGCCTCTATCTTCATGCTAGCCCTGATGGAGCTGGGACAGCCTATCCTCTCCCTCACAGGCCGAAGGATGAGTCATGGAGGGAGGAGCCTCTATCTTCAGGCTAGCCCTGATGGAGCTGGGACAGCCTATCCTCTCCATCCCAGGCCGAAGGATGGTAGTTATGGAGGGAGGAGCCTCTTTCTTCAGGCTAGCCCTGATAGAGCTGGGCTAGCCTATCCTCTCCCTCATAGGACGAAAGATGACAATTAAGGAGGGAGGAGCCAATGCCCTGCAAAGGGCAAAAACCACAGGACTTCAAGTCCTCTAGCATTAAATAGGGCCGTGCACAAGAGCAGCCATTGAAACTAATGGGGTTTGTCATCCATGGATGCTTAAATCGGTGGATGCCAAGCCCACATTGGGCATTCATGCTATATATATCCTTTATACATCTTAGCCCATTTCTCTGGGGTAATATAGGTTTATAAACATAATTCTGTACAGGTTTTCCTTGTACCTTTTGCCATTGATCCATTCAAACATTATGTCCTGATTAATTTTGTCCAATTAATAATATCTATTCTTCTTCATTGTCAAACATAAGATTGCTTGAGTCCCATTGCAATGCTGTCTCCAAGGCCAGCCTTTCTCAA
>NW_024803528.1:6570-7748 GCF_019175285.1 Sceloporus undulatus | reverse complement strand
GGTGTGTGTGTGTGTGTGTGTGTGTGTGTATTTTCCTATTCCCCCTAAATAAAACAGAAAACCTATTTCAAATGCCTTTGGAGCACTGTGTGATTCTGGGACTGGTATAGTTGGGCTGAATCCTGAGGTCACTCTTGCCCCTGTTACCCATGCTGCTCCATATACATTTTGGTATAAATGATGGCCCCTAATGACCCCTAGATGAACTCTAATAGCCTGTACACCATTGCCAGCAAGGCATGAGGACATTTACACACATCCCTGAGAGGCACCCACATCATCATATCTAGGGAGTCGCATAAGAGGATTATCATAGGACCAGGAAGAGCAAATGTTTGCCTTTCTTGAGGCTCTTGTCCCCTCCCAGGTTCTGTTGTCCGAGCAGCTTAAGACCACTAAGACAATCAGACAGGGACATCCAGGTGAAAAGCAAGTAATTAAACACCTTTGTTCTCACCATCAAGCACCTTTACCAGAAGCAAGATTTTGCCTATAAATACTCCCAGATTTGCCTGTTCACTGGGCCAGTCTGGACTTCGGGGGGAAGCTCTGTCCCCTTGAACCCTGACCTGGTCCTGGCTCCTGACTCCTGGCCAGTCATTCCATGGCTGAGCCTCATGCCATCCTCATCATATTCCATTTGGATTCCTGGAGGAGTCTACATTCTGGTACGTATCACCCTAGTGATGCCTAAAATCCTATTCCATGCTCACCTATGCTTTTCCTGAACCCTGTATGTGTGTGTGTATGCTAGTGAATCATATGTGTTTTCCCCCATTATAAATAAATTGGTTATTAATTCTAGAAGTCTGTCTCAGCTCCATTTATTGGGATCCCCTGGTCTACTCTGTATACACAACGGGAGACGATTCTGCAAGGGCTGTCGTAGCAGGCCCTCCTCTTGCAATATTTGAGCTAATAACAACAATAATAAAATTCGCTAAAAGGACCCTTGGCTACACCCCAACCAAACTATATCTCTCTTTTCAGCTAAGTACCAAATTCCCTTAAAAGCATGACACTTGTGGGTGTCCTTCCCAGACTCCAGTATTTTGGATAACAAAGGCCTCTGGAATAAACCATGGAGCTAAGCAAGCTCAGGTAGGAAAAGAAACATTAGAGAAGAAGCAAGTTGTGTGTCTCCCTTTCCTACCTTCATGGATATTACTCATAATTGC
>NW_024803528.1:0-6545 GCF_019175285.1 Sceloporus undulatus | reverse complement strand
ATGGCAAGAGGGAAGGTAGGAGAGCGAGGGAGAAAAGGAAGGGGATCAGGCCGCTGGTGCCAAGGGGAAGGCGGGCAAAGCCAGATGCCTAGCTCTGTGCAAGAGAAGGACATCTGGGAAGGGCCAGGAAGAGGGGCCGTGGGATTGGGAGGACAGCCACCAACCTGACAATTTTAAGAACTAGTTTTCATTGAGCTCTGAGACCAACTCATCCTTTTTTTTCAACATATTTAGGGTGGCCCAGTGACCAATTATGAGTAATAGCTATGAAGGTAGGAAAGGGAGACCACAACTTGCTTCTTCTCTAAGGTTCGTTTCCGACCTGGAGCTGCTTAGCTCCATGGTTGATTCCAGAGGCCCTTTGTTATCCAAAATACGGAGGCCTGAAGAAGGGACACCCACAGTGCCATGCTTTTAAGGGAATTTGGTACTTAGCTGAAAAGAGAATATAGTTTGGTTGGGGGGAGCCCAAGGATCCATTTAGGGGACTTTTGTATATGTTTTAAGCTAAATAGTGCAAGAGAGGGCCTGCGACGACGGCCTTGCAGATCGGCTCTCGTTGTGTATACTTAGGAGACCGGGTATCCCAATAAATGGAACTGAGACAGACTTCTAGAATTAATAACCGGTTTTAATGGGGAAAAACCATACGATTCACTAGATACACCACCAATACAGGGCTCAGCAAAGCATAGGTTTAGCATGGAATAGATTTTAGGCATCACGGGGTGATACACCAGAATGTAGACTCCCTCCAGGAAGCCAAATGGAAATATGGTGAGGAGGCATGAGGCTCAGCCATGAATGACTGAGCCAGGAGGCAGGAGCCAGAGCAGGGTTTCAGGGTTCAAGGGACAGAGCGTCCCCTGAAATCCAGGAAAACTGGCCCAGTTTGAACAGGCAAATCTGATGATATTTATAGGCAAAATCTTGCCTCGGGCAAAGGCCGCTTGAATTGAGAACAAGGGGTTTAATTACTTGCTTTTTCTCCTGATGTGCCCTGTCTGATTGTCTGAGTGGTCCTTAAGCGGCTCGGACAACAGACCTCGAGGAGGGGGGCAGACTTCAGAGAAGGCCAAACATTTGTCTTCCTGGTCCGATATAAGTCCTCTTATGTGACTCCCTAGATTTTGATGAATGTGGGGTGCCCCTCAGGGGTGTGTTTACATGTCTTCATGCCTTGCTGGCATGGTGGACACTATTAGAGTTCATCTGGGGTCAAGTAGGGGCCATAAGTTATACCAAAATTTTTAATATGGAGCAGCAGGGTAACAGGGGCAAGAGTGAACCTGGGATTCAGCCCACTATACCAGTCCTGGAGCACACAGTACCCAAAGGCATTTGAAAGAGGGTGTCTGTTTTTATTTAGGGGAATAGCAAAATCACCACACAGACACCACACACACGTAAGCCTTCCACACAACATGCGACAAAAACTAGATAACAGGGGAGAAGTGGTGAAGAGATGGTAATACTTTTCATAAGGGTAATACATTACCTAGACGTCTCTGGATGCCAATTGCTGAGGGTTCGAAATGGGAAAGAAGTAGGAGCTCCTGCGACAAATGGGGATTGGGCAAGGACATTGAGTGCTTAGCCAGCTAACCCACACTGTCCCCTGTCTGAGGCAAGTCGGGGCCTGATGATGTTATACGGAATTGGTGCTTGGGGGCAAAAACGAGGGTTACGGAGAGGTTTTTATTCACCTTTAGAATATTTCCTTGTGGGGAAAGATGTGTGAAACCGAGAATAGCAATGGTGGTTTTGTTGTAAATACCTCAGACAAAAGGGATGATCACCACCTCTCATGTCCTTGTTAGGCGCTGAATTTTTATCGCGTTTCACAAGCAATGTACACTACAATTCTGAGGGTGATGCGCCCAGATTTCAGCTCAAAAATAACATAGCAAAGTACGGAACTAAATACCCAGATATAGAGATATGGGGCAATGCACTGACCGTAGTTGCACACTAAAAATATCACAAACACAGTTTGATTGCCACGAAATCCTTGGAGGTTATCTAGATTGAGCTGCAAAAAGAATACAAATATTTGCAGCTCGCCTCTCCAACTTCCATCAACTCACGTTTTTTGTACTCACAACTCCAATCCAATCCACACCAGTCCCCATATGAAACGTATACTGTATTGGTTGTGAGTCATTTCAAGGTGCTACACAGCATGAAGCATTCTCTGCAGTTAGCTCCGTCATGCCGTGGCTCTGACCTCAGCCATGCAGTCTCACAGGATATGATGCCACCGTCAAGCAAAGTAGTTTTGCAAATGGTTAACAGAAATTTTTTCAACACCCCGTTGGACTATCTCCTTCCACGATTCCCTCAAGGCAGTCCCATTCTTCCTAGTTTCCTATGGAGTAAGGATACATCTTCCATGGATGTAGGGGCATAAGCAGCAGGGCGCGTGGGTTATTCACAGAAATTTAATAATATAATCTCAAATAAAGGAGGGGTTAATGATGGCTAATCATGGGGTAACACCCCTGTCTCTCTTAATCTGATTTTTCCATTCTATCTGTCACTGTACCTCTTTACAGAAGAAATCATGGTTAATCATGAGAGAATGCACACAAAAGAATCACCATAAATGACACATTGTGGGGAAATTTTTTTTCTCAGACGTCACATCTAGTGACACATAAGATAGTCCACACAGGAGAGAATCCATACAGGACACATTGTGGGAAATGTGTTTCTCAGAGTCACATCGAGTGCCACAATAGAGAGTCCACAACAGGAGAAAGCCATACAAATGTCAACCATTTGTGGGAATGTTTTTCTTTGAAGGCAGTCTTAGTGACACATCAAGAGTCCCACACAGGAGAGAAAGCCATACACTGCCACAATTGTGGGAAATGTTTTTCTTGAAGGGAACTTCGTGAGAAACCAGAGAAATCCACACAGGAGAGAAGCCATTCAAATGCCAGCATTGTGGGAATGTTTTTCTTTAAAGGGACCCTGAGTGAGACACCAAGAATCCCACGGAAGAAGCCATAAAAAATTCCAGCATGTAGGAAATGTTTTTTCTTTGAAGGACACTTAGTGAGACCACCAGAAGTCCCACCAGGAAGAAGGCCATACAATGCAGCAGGGTGGGAAATGTTTTTCTTTTGAAGGAAGACGTAGTGAGACACAGAGAGTCCACAAGGAGAGAAGCCAACAAATGCCAGCAATTTTGGAAATGGTTTTCTCGGAAGTCATAACCCTGACACATCATAGAGTCCCACAGAAAAGCCCATAACAAATGGCCCGCATTGTGGAAATGTTTATCTTCCAAGAGAAAAAGGAAGGAGGATCTCTACCTAATGACACATGAGAAAGGTCACATTGGAAGAGAACATAAAATGCCAGCATTGTGGGAAATGTTTTTTGTGAAGTCATACCTAATGGACACATAGAAAGGTCACATGGGAGAAAGAATGATACAAATGCCAGCACTGTGGGAAATGTTTTTCTCAGATGTAAGAACCGTGTGGAGACTCAGACAGGCCACACAGGAAGAGAAGCCACACAAATCCCCAGAAGTGAGTTAATATTATTTTTGTAAGAAAGCCTACAAAGATATATTTTTTAACCAGTGGTGATAAGAAAGGCCGTTCGATTTTGTGTTTTCATGTGGTCTGCTTATGTTTTTAAAGTTATATTTTAAGTTTAGGGTAGAATTGCTATTATTTAGTCAGAGCTAGTTGGCTTTGGGGTTGTAAATGTGCCTGGGGATGTGGGGGCATGGTATAGTTTAGCGAGATGGGGGACTGGATTTTGTTATTGGGGATGAATAAGCTTGTGCAAGTGGTGGCATGTGGCTGAGCAAGTTGGAGGCTGGGGTGAACAGAAAAGGGGTCTATTCTGGGGATGGCAAAGGGGGCCTTGTTACTGTGGGGCATAGACTGTGGGAAATGGAGGAGGGTTAAGGTTGGAAGAGGGTGGGAGTTTTTTAGGTTTGGGGGTTGTTAAATGTATTGTTTGGGATGGAGTGGGCCAGTTCGGGCTTAAACACTGACTTTCGATTGTTCTCAATACAGTTTCTTTGCTGTTTCAACATATTGGACCTCTTTGATGCACAGAATTCTTAATTGCACAAACTGACCCTTGTTCTCTCTTCAGTCATCAGCTCCATAAAACAAGAGCAAACACTACACACACTCAGAGAGACACAGCTTTATGTACAAAGCAGTCTTCCCAGCCTTTCCCTCCTGAGTACATCTCCGCACCTTGGGCGCATTCTGGAAGAAGAAGGTGAGAAGGAAGTAATGAAGGAAGGAAGGAATTAAGTAAGGGCTTCTCCTCCCTTCTTCCACAGTCCGCAAGTGTAAATCCGCAGCCCAAGCAGCAAGGGCCTTGTTATCCTGCCGCATGCGGATGAGGACCTTTCGTCAATCACCAACTCCTCCCACCAAAGAAAGTCCAGGGGCTTGCCAGGCCTTCCTCTCCCGCTGCCCCTTCTCGGTGGTTCCTTGGGCCCAAGTACTTGGGTGTTATTAGAGAAGAGAGGACGGGTACCCTGGGAGAGAGGCTGGCCATGGAGGGGAGGTGGATCCAAAGGTTACTGTAATCCGCCCCTTATCGAAGGAAGGTGGCGGGATATATATAAAAACTTTATTTATTATTGTATATTAATTTAAAAGGGCTTTTAAGAGTTCCCGCCTCTCCTGGAAAGTGGGGCAGAGAAAGACCCTCATCATACCTCATTTGGGGGAAGATTTTTGTGTCAAGAAATAGCATCACACAAGATAGCATTGGAAACAACAATGTTATGGGGAGGCAGGTTTCCCTGGTTGAGAGATCTGCTGTCTGGGAGGAGAGAAGAGCCCAAGTTTTAGGCCAAAGCCAGAGAGCAGGCAGTGACCCTAAGCGTCCGTCTGGGGAGAATGACACATCCCGGCACACTGAAATCTTAGGCTTAGAGGCCCACAGGATCCCAGGGGCATGCCAACACAATTATATAACTGCACTGCTTTACCATTTCACCTTCAGCATCTCTCCCCTCCCTTTATAGTTTTCACATTCCCTCCATCTCTCTATCACAGACAGAAACACAACCACAGAGAGTTTGTGATGCATAAAAAGGACACTTTGAGGCCCATTTGTTGAGAAAGGCAGGATAATCAATATACAAATAACTCATTGGGAAAGGCAGAGCAAGGGGGATTGGGACCTGGACTCCAATTATGATGAGGGTCAAGTGCTAGAGAGCAGCATTTAAATATCCTTAAGACATCTCTAAGACAGGGATCTGTCGGGGATCCTTTGATTTAGATTTCCTGAATGGCAGGGGATTGGACTGGATGGCCCTTGTTTGTTTCTTCCAGCTCCAAGATTATATGATTTCCAGCTCTATGATTCTATAATTTTAAAGTGGAATCATAGTGCCTTGATAATGTAGTATGAAAGGGCCCTCAGTCATCATAGTAAGGGCAATGAATTCAGCTTCCTTACCCACAGAGGCCACATTCTCGTAATTTTCGATCATCACATCATTGTACATAAGTCTCTGCTTCTTTGTCAACAGTTTCCATTCATCCTCAGTGAAATATACTGCCACATCCACAAAGGTCACCTAAAATAGAAAATAGTCCTCATTCAGAGAATGACTAAAAAAAAAAAAAAGGGGGGGGGGAGCACATGATGCATCCCAAAAATTATTTGATCACCTAAGAATTTAGTCCAGGTAATAAACTATAAATTCTGTCAGCAAGAAAAAAGCTACTGCCTTTGAGATCCAGTTTGTATCGAATTCTTTCAATATAATATACAATATATTAATCAATATAATTTAGGCCATGACTAGGATATTGATGATGGATTAGGATACTGACTGTCCCAACACATACAGTACATTTAGCTACCAAAGATTATAGTGGATTTAGCAATTTGTTGCCAAATTTCAGAGGCAAATGTCATTTTTAAAAAGCAGTTCTGGGGAGCACTCTGGGCTTGAGGGCCATGGGGCCACCCCCAATTTATATCCAGAGACATTCTCCCATATCCCCCAACATTTCACAGCTGGGAAAAACAAGACACATGTGGACAAGCAAGACCAGAAATTGGTGAAGATGGTCAAAGTTGTTTATGAGGAAGATCCCACAAGTGGGAAAGGGCACAGCAGTTTGCTTTGGCCTCAGACTCCTTGCAAAAGAAAGTCCCTGCCCCTTTCTGTCTTCTCCTCTCCCGACTTTTGAGCGGAAGGGGTGCAAACTCCTTTGCACGCTTTATGCAGAAATTGAAGTGACTGAAGAAGGGGGAAAGTAGGAGGAGGAGAGAGAAACCAGAACATTTGAAAAGCCCCTGAAAAAGTGGGGTGACAGAAGATTAACCAGGACTGTCTGCCAAATTTGTACAGTATTTTATTTGCTTCCCTTCATAAATTGGCCCAGCAGTAATCCAGATGAAGGTGATAGAATAGTGACTCACCAAAGAGTTGTTGTACCTCCGCAACCACTTTCTGTGGGAGCCCAACTCCATCCGCTTGGCCTCTGTGTCGGTCATCAGGTCTGCGGGGGGCCCTGGTGTCCTGTACTTGGGTCACT
>NW_024803527.1:0-7750 GCF_019175285.1 Sceloporus undulatus | reverse complement strand
AAGTGGTTCCATTTGGAAGGGGGGTAGTTTTCTTCCCAGTAAGCTACATTCATTTGCTCTTCTATGATGGTGTCAGAACTCCAAAGCCAATTACTAATCAATATTCACAGTCACTATAGTCACTGCTCATCTTGCTTAGCAATTGCTTTAGATGGTAGTTCTGCCTGCTTGCAGTGGGGGGGGATGGGGTGCTGGCTGGTGCTTGGGAATGATTGCTGCTATGGAATGGAATGTGATAAGGCCAAGACATCTGTGAGCATCTTCAAGGCCGCGGTGCTTGCTTCTCAGGCTTCTCAGGCCTGGAAGGCGGGAGGAAGGGGGACAGGAAAAAAGGTGGGGGGAGTAGCTTTTTAACTTAGTGCTGGGGCTTGGCTTGCCAGATTCTGCTGAAAAGTTTGTCTAGTCACATCTGCCTGTATTTCCAATAAAACTTCACTGCTTTCAAGCAAGTTGCTGGTGTGGATTTCTGGTGGAAGTTGCTGGGTCTTACAGATGGCACCAATGCAACAAGAAGGGGGAGTCTTTTTCCTCCCCAAATAATGAATTATACCTCACAGAAGTTTTGGGGTTCTACACTGTGTGGAGGACAAACCTTTTAGCTTGTTGACCTTGTCAGTAGCTAACCTGAGTAGAAGTATTTTGCCCCTTTAGATGATTTAGATTTTGCCCCTTTAGGATGAAACGAAAGCTGTGCAATCATAAAACAGTGGGGCCTCAGGGAAAATACAGTGGTTGCCTTGGTGGGGATCATATTCAGCCCATGAATCAGACAGACTGCCCCCAACCTAAGCCTCAGGAGAGACACTCCAACCCTGCAGAATGGGGGAGACTCATCCAAAAGCTGGAGCAGCACGGACGACAGTGCTACAGGAATGTGGTCACCTAACAAAGCAACGTGGCTTGGCCTCAAGGTCTGGTTCCTGGGATGAAAGAGACACCCCATCCTTCTTCTACATGCAGGAGGTCTGAAGCATTGACTCAGATCAGTTGGAAGGGATCCTAAGGGCCATCCAATCTACTGATAAAGCACACCCCTAAGCAGTGGACTTCCAATCTGTCTTTAAAGACCTCCAAAGATGGAGACTCAACCTCCATTTGAGGCAGTCCATAAAGAAGGTGGCTCAAGTCTATGAAAGCTCATGGTGCCAATTTCATTCTTTCTTTCAGTTAGTCTCAAAGGTGCTACAAAATTCCCTTGCATACAAAAGATTTGTGGCCACCCAAAACTGAAAACTAGGACTCCTGTAACACCACCCACAGTTTGACCCATGTGTTTTCTCACCCATGGCTGTCCAGGCAAGGCCCATCACCACCCCAGGGGGAGTCATGTCATACATCCGATCCACAGTGAAGATGGGTTTCCCAACAAAGTCTTGGAGATTTTCGGGTGTCACTTGAACTTTCTCTGCTTCCCCACTTACAATTTTGTACGCTGATTTCCGCAACACCTGGAAGGTTGGGGCAGGGAAGAAAGAGGAGGAGGAGGAAGAAGAAGAATTAAGGCTGAGAGGAAAGAACCAGTGCATGCACACTGACTTGTACATCTCTGAAAGCCGCAACTCCCGTACCTTCTCCACTTGCTTCTGGAGATTCCTCACACCACTCTCCCTGCAATACTGCTTGATGAGAACAGTCAGCACATCGGGTGTGATGGAGGCCTTGCTCTCGTCCAGCCCACACAGGACGCGGGCCTGAGGAACCAAATACCGCTGGGGAGGAAAGGGGAGAGAGAAACGCCCTGTTATGAAACTCGGATAAGAAGAAATTACAGCTCCATTCCTTGCCTGGCCTCCGAGTGCAATTCTGAATACCTGCCATTCCAAGTCCAAGTCCCAACTGCCTCATCCCTAATGCTGCCTTCCAATTCCAAAATCCCATGAGTCTTTCAGAAAAAAAGAGGAACTTTTTATCATACTGTATGTGATGGACTCTTGAAAGGAGGGCTGGAGAGTAGTGGTACTACAGGAATAAAGAGTAAAAAATATATTTTGTTACTCCTACTCCTGTAAAAACCTCTTACTCTTTTACTCCTTACTCCTAGTCTCCAGCCCTGCTTCAAAGAGCTAAAAACTTTTAGACTCAAATTAATAAACTGATGGAAGATATTTTCAACACCAAACTTCAGTTGGTTCCTGAGTTAATTTAATTAGTTGTTTTAGATGAATATTTTGAAGATGACTTATGAAAGAATACTATAATATATATGACATCTGCAATTAGAATGATCTAGATACAAAGATGGAAAGAGTCAACAATCCCTTCACAAGAAGCCTGGTTACATGGTTTAGTGGAGATGGATAAACATGAGAAAACTTTGAATAAAGTTTTGCTGTGTGATGCTGCCATCTCAGTTCCAATGTCTTGGGGCTTTTGACATAATTAAAACATTACATATTTCATTCTGTTCCCCACTGTGTTTGCAAAGCTGCCAACCACTCTCTGAACACATGGAAATCTAAGAGGCAATAAGAAAGAACCAAAGATGAAGCCAGTCCAGCTCTCACCTCTGCTATGGCCAACTTCTCTTGGGCTACATATCCTGAGACGTTGATCATCTCCATCCTGTCCCGCAGGGGTTCTGGGATCGTTTCAGTCACGTTGGCAGTACAGATGAAGAGAACCTACAAGAAATGGGAAGGTGTTTGGGGCAGGGAAGAGGCTTTGTGGCTCCACAGTGCCTACCTGGATGGGCTGAGAATGGCCTCTTCCCCTCCCCTTCTGGAGATTCTGCTCTGGAAAAAGCATCCTCTCAACTCTTCTAGAGCACATGTGGACAACTTGAAATGTTGGACCACAACAGAGATGGACAAAGTGCAGTCCCTCCCAGGGGCAAAAAAATTGTTTAATTTCTTACAACGTCCCCCTTCCCCAGGACACCTAAGGGGTGAATGGGGCCACCACCTAGCCTCCGACAGTTGCCCAGCCCTGGACTACAACTTTCTTGAACCCTGACTTATCAGCCATGCTGGTTGAAGCTAATGGGAGCTGGAAGACACAAAATGCCTTCCCCCTGCTTAATGGGACTGACGTGGCCAGGGTTCCCAAGAAGCACAAGGGGCAGGATCCTTACCTTGGAGAGATCCACGGGCACATCAAGGTAGTGATCCAGGAAGTTGGCATTCTGCTCTGGGTCCAGCAGCTCAAGGAGGGCAGAGGAGGGATCTCCTTGGTAGCCGCGCCCAATTTTATCCACCTGCATCACAGATACCACAGGTCTCAGTGGACACCCCAGTGGCACACTCACATGCCCCAGCAGGAGGAACTGAGTGGCTGAAGGAGCCACCGAATTCCACAGGCCCACTTTCAACACCTGCAAGAGGTTTTTACCTCATCAATGAGGATCAGGGGGTTCTCTGTCTTGGTCTTCTTGAGGCACTGGATGATCTTCCCAGGCATGGCTCCCACATATGTCCGCCTATGAGCCAAAAGAGAATCATAGAATCGTAGAGTTGGAAGAGACCGCAAGAGCCATCCAGTCCAACCCCTTTCTGCCATGTAGGAACTCTCAATCAAAGCATCCCCGACAGATGGCCATCCAGCCTCTGTTTAAAGAAGAGAGAAAGAGAGTGTGTGCTTGGGGTTTTATGCCCAGAAAGGCTCATGCAGAAAGAGGAAGTCATTCTACTTCCTGGAGAAAGCAGCAGCCCTGTAGCACTCTTTTGAGAACACACGCCTGACTTCCCACTCTGCTTTAGAGCTTTGATGGTCAAACATACAGTCAGAAAATGTGGGACATGGACCCTTTTTGTTTCCATTTTTTAAAATGAGAGCACATGCAAGTTTCTGGTCCACATGGTTGGAAAGATTGTCTTGAAAAAAAAATTTCAACAAAGAACTGGTTATGCTTAAAGTTATACGGACTCTTTAAAAGAAATCCAACGTGGACAACAGGATAGACGTAAGACGGTTCACATTTTGTATGTTAAAATACTGTTCCCTAGGAGAAATGCAAGGAGGGCCCAAGGAGTGTGATTTATTTTTCCTTTTGTGATTTTCCTTAGTTATACTTTTGCAAATTTTCTGATTTATCTTTTTTTAAAGCATGCTTGAAAGGAAGTGGCCAACTCAAAAGAAAGGAAGGCAACTGAAAATGCATAGGTGGGGTGGGGAGAAGGCTTCATTATCCTTCTGACAATATTATGCACAGTTCTCTAATTAGAATAATTTAGAAGTGCTACAGATAGAGCATAAATATGCTGAAATACCCTGATATTGGAATCCCAGGTGCTATAGTCTGTATTTCAAAGGAAGGAACTGGCAAAACCACCTCTTGAGTATTCCCTGCCTAATAAACCTCCATGAAATTCATTGGGGTCACCAACTGACAGACAACTTGAAGGCAGGCGCGCACACACATGCATACATGCAAACATGGACAGACACACAGAGACACAAAAGGCTCTACTGGCACAGAACCAGGATTTTCCTGAATATGTGTTTTGCTTTCAGAAATATAATCGCTTGCATTGGCCAGAATTGTATCTGTTATTCCCAATACAGCAAAACCACTTAACCCATTGTTGACTGCTAAATTAATACATAGATAAATCTCATTTTTTTTTAGTGGATCCAATGAAGGAGAGTCCACCACCCTCTGAGGCCCTCCATTCCAGGGCTGAACCTCTCTTGACATCATATAATATACCTGTGCCCTTTGATTTCTGCCACGTCAGTCATCCCACCAACGCTGAAGCGGAAGTATTCCCGGTTGAGGGCCCGAGCAATGGAGCGGGCAATGCTGGTCTTGCCAACCCCCGGGGGTCCATAGAAACAGAGGATCTTCCCTTGGGTGGAGCCCCGCAACTGGCTGACGGCAATGAATTCCTGGGGTGGAAAAAGAGTAGAGCTCAGAACCAGGAGAGAACCAAACACCGCCTCCACTGCTAGTACCTCGACTCTGCTGGAAATGGACACAACTACCTCCACATGGCAGATGGATAGGAGCAGCTATAGACACATGCACACAATCCTTTAAAGCTTTGAAATCCATCTCCTGTGTCATAGACGAACTAGTGAAGGAAGAAGGGAGGCTCAAGCCAGAGCTTGGAAAAGTTGCTTCCAGACACCCCCACCCAGGCTTTTTCCATCTATTTTTCTATTAGTGTAGTTTACTATCCCTCTGCTGGTGGGCTATCTTGAGGACATACTCACACAGGCATCCTAACTTCTTGAATGTAGACAGGGGGGAGGGGGGAATGCTTTGTAATGGACCTCTAGGCAGAAGACTATGAAGACTGCTGAATTCTGTTCAAGCCCTCATCTTTTTAGGCCTCTGGGGCACCAAAAAATTCTGATTAAAGAGTCCTTTTCCATAAAGGACCCAGCTCCCCTCCTGCCTTTCTATTGGTCAGGTATCTATTTAATCCACCTATTGATGCATGCTTTCAGGGAATAAGCAAATTGTTACATTTGCCATCTACTGCAGTTTGTTCCCACCATGCTTTACCAGCCATTTTCTCTTTTCTATGCTTGAAAGCTGACTCTCCAGGGAAGGAGTGGGGAACCTCCTAGATGTCTGGGCCTACGCCTCCTGTCTCAGCACCTCAGTTCCCAACACGATGTGCATTTTAGTCCCAAATACCTAGTTCCTCTTTCCTGTGTTGGTGTAGGAAAGGCTGGAAGGAGGAAGCTGGACGGTCTTTCCCACCTTGCTACCCAAGAGTCTGCTGGACTGAGGATGGCAGGAGCTTGACCCTGGGAGTTTCACGCACTTGCTCACTGAGCTTTTACGCAACACACTCTGAATTCCTGACCAAGGCCTCTCAGTCTGTTTGGGTTCCGCCAAAGTTCCTTACCAGCACTCTTTTCTTGACATCCTCCATGCCGTAATGGTCCTCCTCCAGAACGGCCTGGGCACGGACAAGATCCAAGTTCTCCTCGCTGCATTTGCCCCATGGGATGGATGTCAGCCAGTCCAAGTAGTTACGGGTGACACTGGGAGAATCAACACCTACATCAGCCCACGGTGAGTTTCCTCTATTTTGCTCATGAGGAAAAGTAATTCTTTGCAGGCAGCTGCTGGACCAGCTGTGTCTTGGCCCTAAGCCACCTCCTCGCCCCCAAACTCACTTGAACTCAGAGGAATGGTTGTCCAGGAGCCCCAGCTTGTTCAGCTCCTCATCAATCACCTCCATGACGTGCTGGGGGACCACCAGCTCCTTCAGGCGCTCTCGGAACTTCTCCTCAATGGCGTCCTTGTCCTCCTTCTCTAGACCCAGCTCCTTCTTGATGATCTTCAGCTGCTCTTGCAGGAGGTATTTGCGGTGTGTCTGCTTGATCTTCTCCTCCACCTGTCCCCAAGAGGGAGGACAAAAGCTTTGAGCAGCAGCTGGGGGAATGCTGCTTTGTATGCCCACCCTTGGTCCCTTCCTCAGTGCCTACATAGGACCCACAACCCACCCTGCACTGCTCAGAAAGACTGTGGGAAAGCAGCAGAAAAGCTCAAGATTTGCACAGAGAGAGAGAGAGAGAATCAAATGGAGATGACAGTAAAGATTTGTTTCAGAGTGAGAGAAGGGCACAAAGATGGCGGAGGGAATGTGCAAAAATTGTGCAGCGAGTGGCAAAGGGATAAAATATATTTCCCTCTTTCCATGGTGACATAAGAAACCTCCCACAGAAACTGGGCAGTCTATCCAGAGCATGTGGATCCATCCAGCCTGCAATTTGTGATGGGAGGGAAGCTTCTTTCTGCTTCTAGGAGTAGGCAAAGGACAGGAGAACAATTCTGATCAGGGGACACAGCAAAGACAAAGTCTGAATGGCCCCTTCTACTCACATCCTGCTCCCACCATGCCAAACTCAGTGTAGCCATTTATTTTGTGTAAGAAGCCCACCTGAAGGGTCAGCAGGAAGGAGAGATATTATCCATGGGGCATTCTGAGAACCGTGTTTTTTGCCAGGTGCTGCTTGTTCTGTCCTCACAGCCAAAAAGAACAATTATGATATTGGAGGCCATTGGGGTGCACTCAATTCCGGTTTCCACAAGAGCGCCCAAGTTTTGATGGCTTCCCCCCTCCCCAACCGTCTAACCTCTCGCCCGAGGCGCTGCTGGAGCTTGCTGAGCTCATATTCCTTCTTGAGCAGTGAGAGTGCTTTGTAGAGGCGTTTTGGAATCTGGGAGGCAAGGAATCAGAAAGGAAACAGTCAACTCTGGGGGCAAGAGAGCCAACAGAATGGAGGGACGGGGGTGTTAAACCCTTGGATGCCACTTCTCTTTTCCCCCATGTGCTTACATTTGTCTCTTCCAGAATGTCCTGCAGTTCATGTGATTCAGCCCCTGTCAACGCAGCTCCCATGTCGCTCAAGTAGATAGGGTTGTCGACCACCCTCTGTCCTGCCTGCATCATCTGGAGCACCGATTCTCTACAAAGCGGAGACACAAATCAGAGTACAGCTTGTCTTGTCCTTCAAATGACCCCCTGCCCCCCAGTTTACAATCTGGATGTAGAGCCACACACAGTCCTTGAATTGACTAAACACTCACCAGTCAATCACTCACTAAGAGCCAAATGACTGGAACTCCAGGTCATTACAGAAATAGGTTCAGAGGATTGTGTGAGGAGGGATCAGGGGAGAAACAATAGAGGAAAACGTACCTGTAAAGCGGGTTCAAGGCAATGATGTCCCGGATCGTCTTGACAATTTCTGCCGTCAGAGCCTGCGCACAAATGCACCGAGGACACAATCAGAGGGAGGGAGCTGGGGAGAACAGAAGGCACTCCTCTGGGAATGATGCTCCATAGTGTGG